>NW_025408687.1:600000-870405 GCF_020360975.1 Hirsutella rhossiliensis | reverse complement strand
GCCTCCTCGCCTTTAGAGGTAATCTAGAACTTAGATTAGCACCGAACTTAGATAGTACTCATAGTAGGAAGGGGTTACTACTCTGGTAATAAAACTAGTTAAAGTCGGCGTAGCGATATACGCTTTAGCCTTTATAGCTATTAAAGTTAGTAAAAATACTAAAGGTAGGACTAACCTAGGATAAAGCTAGGATTAATATATATAAGACTAGTTCTAATAGCCGGCGAAGGACTTATAGGTAAGCTTATTAGTAAGACGCCCGATATACGTAAAATATAGGATAGAGCGCTCCGATCCCGCTACTATAGCGACTTTCTTATAAGGAGGGGTTGGTGAGGAAAGTGAGCTGCCTACCTAAGTCGGCTTCCTAGTTAGACATTGCGACGCGATAATAAGCGAACTAGATACGGTGTTAAGGAGACCCGGAGTTATAGAAACGAGGCGGGCGAGGTAGTAGCTAGGCCTACGAAAGAGATAGATAATAGAGGGATAGGAGGAGGCACGTACGGAACCGGGGGGGGAGGGCAGGTATATGAGCAGGCGCGAGCCGGGCGCGCGTAATTAGTAACCATAAGATAGAGGGTAATATAGCCGCCGCGCCCTGATCGTCGTCGCAGCCGGACGGGAACCGATTTACGATTAGCGGAGCGGCTAACCGACTTCGATTAGCCGCCCTACCTAGGAGCGACCTATACTAGCGCCCGGCCCGGTAACCGGATATTACCTACCCTACTAACTAACGGACTGATAAGCCGACGCAACCGCGCCACGCGCTACGACGCGGAGCTCAGGGTGTGAGGCCCGCAGTTAGGCCCCGAGAGAGATCACGCCTATAACCCAGGCCCGCTAGCGAGCCTGGCCGCGGCCGCTCGGGATAGTAGCGGCTATAGCCTAAGAGGGCCCGCGCCGAGACGCGATTTCGCGGGAGTAGCCCGCGGTAGCCGGCGTAAATTTCCTATATACTGCTACCACGACCTCGTTCGAGGCGGACCCGTACTAAAAGAGGGGAGGGTTTTCCCCTAGGCACTTTAGTTTTTCCCTCTTATTTAATATTAAAGTTCTAGATACCTTTAGCTAGGTCCCTAGCATAATCTTAATAATAATAATATACTATTTAGTAATATAGCTATACTTATAGTAATTATAGTACCTTTATAGTTAGACCGACTTATTATAGGGTTTATATTAAAAGATTTATACTTTAAGGACTAAGCTTAGGTTATAGAGCCTATTAGCCTCTTTTAAGCTACTAACCTTAATAAGTATAGTTATTACTATCGATATTTTAAATTAAAGGTATAGCTCTTAAGCCTAAAAGACCTTAACTTTATTAACCTTTATAATCTTATAAAGTAATCGCTCCCTATTTACTATCGCTACCTTTAAAAGGATATTCTTAGTAACTACTATATATATATAGTAGGTAATTATAGCCTTTAGTTTAAATATAGCCTTAACCTAGCTTTAGTCCCTTTAGTAGGCTCTCGCTAAGGTATTAAATATAACCGTAATATCCTTACTTTAAAGGCACCTCGCTACTATAGCGCTTATAGCTTTTAAGGCTATATTTACTACCTTTACTATATCCTTTAATTTATAGCTTAGGATTTTAAGTAGTACTTTAGTAAGAACTATAATAATCTTATATTTATAGCGCGGTAGGACTTATTTTACTATAGCTTTATATTAGGTTAGTTTCTTAGTCTTAGCTATAACTATAGCCTAGGTTCGCTTAGGGCCCTCTAAGCTTAAAGCGATACCTAAGTAGAGTTCTTTTTTAACTACTTTCTTAATTACTTTTTAGATTATTATCTTAAAGCTCTTATCTATATAGAGTACTATTAACGACGCGTTACTAGTATAGCTCTTTACCTTAAAGAGCTATTTAACTACTACCTATACCCTATTAAACTATACGCTTATAATAAAGCCCGCGAGTTTATTATATACTACTTTTTCTATAAGGTCGCTTAGCGCCTAAGCTAGTATTATATCGCTGCTTTAAGTTTATTAACTCGCTTTATTAAGGTATATAAATTTAAGTAGCGTCTCTTTATATTATACGCTTTAATTAAGCCTAGTATATTAAAGGCCGCTATTATATTTACTTACCCCTTAGCCTTAGCGTAGTATTATTACTAAGGGTAATTAATACCGCTAAATTAATTCTTAGTATTAGTTAGTATTTTAATCGCGATATATACTTACTATAGATATATATTAGTTTTATAAGAAGTTTTTAAACTTTTTAAAGTAAAGCTTAAAAGATATTATTTAGTAAGGAGTTATTAATTATAACCTATATTAAAGTAAGCTCCTCTTTTATATAGGTAGATAATTCCTTTATCCCTTTTACTAGTATTAGTAATTAGGGCCCTAAAGCTTATTTTTACTTTAGAGCTACTCTTTTTCCTTTAAGCTTAAGGGCGCGGAGTCCTCTTTATCGTTTAAGGTAAAGAGTAGTTTTATCTTTACTACTTAAATAGCTATAGGCCGCTTAGCTAAAAGGAAAGGGCACTTTAATATAAAGTATATAAACGCGCTATAATATAAGTAGCGGCTATTAGCTTTCCTTTTCTTAATTTCCTTACTTATTACTTACTTCGCTTACTACTTAAAGTATAAGATAGTATAAGGGATATTTAAAGATAGCTTCTTACTATATTTAGCTTAGTTTATATAAGTAGCCGATATTAAGGTATCCTTATTAATATTAATAGTTAGCTATTCTTCTTATAAAGAGGTAGTAATCTTATTACTACTATATAGCGTATACTTATATAGCTTTTAAAAATATAGCGTTTACTTATAGCCCTATACTACCTTTATTAACTAGCTTATATACTTACTATAGTTAATAAGTATAATTATAGGGATAAGTAGCTCTTATAAAGCTAATATAATTAAATTTTATAACTATATAAGCTTTATACTATCTTTCTATACTATAGTTCTTACTACTTATAAGGGCGTCTCCTTAAAGTTAAAGAGGAATTTACTAAAGGTCTACTTATTCCTTTACCTAAGGGTCTATAGCCTATCTTATACTTTCTCCCGCTTCTATATATTACTAAATATATATATAAGGTATTAAAAGAAGTCCTATAGGTCGCGTTTACCCCTAAGGCCGCCCTTATCTTAAAATCTAAAGATCCGCTATATCTAGGGCTTTAATAGCGTATAAATAAGTAAATACTATACTATATTATAATAGCCGTTTAGGCCCTATTTCTTATTTATTATAACCTTTATTTATAGCTAGCTAAGGAAGAAATAAAAAGACTTAGGCTTACTATCTTAAGTTAGCTAAGGAAGTAGCTTCTATATTAGTAGTACCGCCGCTATAACTAGCGTTATAGAAGTTATAGGGGTTAACGCTTATAAGAGTCTTTGACTATTATAGGTGATGGGCTTGGGCCGCGGCCTAAGCCGTGTAGTCACGTGCGGAGGGCCGGATCCCGTAAGTATAGGGGCGGGCTAGCCGCGCATAGAAGAGCTCTACATAGCTTATTAACATTATCCTACGGACGGCACCTGCGCGCACGCCTCTGCCTACTCCGTGACAGTATAAGCTATTCACGATAAGGAGATGCTGGCGATTATTAGCTGCCTCGAGCAATAGCAAGCGGAGCTCTGGAGCTATAAGAGCTTCGAGGTTCTTATAGACCATAGGAACCTCGAGTACTTTATAACTCGCCAGCACCTCTCGGAGCGGCAAGCCCGCTAGGCGGAGTATCTCTTACGCTTTAACTTCTCGATTAAGTACCGCCCCGGGCGGGACTCCGCGGTCCTAGACGCGCTTTCCCGGAGGGATCAGGACCGGCCGACGGGAGCGGATATCGAGGCCCGGGATCTATAGCTTATCCCGCAGGAAGTACTACGGACTTATATAGGAGCTTCCCTAGTAGAGGAAGACGCGGTGCCAGCGAATAAGCTTCCCCCCGCGCCCTTGCCTCGGTCCGGCGAGGAGGGATAGACCGGCCCGGGGGCGCGCGCGGCGAGAGTATTCTAAGATGAGGCCCTATAACGCTTATGGATAGGATAGCGCTCTGACCGTACTACGAGGCGTGCGCCGCGCCGTTAAGTCCGGCGCTCGACGCCTAGATCCGCTAAAGCTAAAGGTATAGGTGGCCGACTACTATATCGACCTACGGGGGCATCTACGCTAGCGGGAGACTATGGGTACCGGGCGCACCGTATACTACTGAAGCTAAGGAGAAGGAGGGACCGCGGAGCTAGACGAACGAACGAGCCCGGAGGCTGGTCTAACTTATCTATAACTCTAGCGTCGGGTCACCTAGCAGACAGGGCATAGCAGTAGGCCTTGCGAGGACTTTACTAGCCCTCCTATAGCACTACGTTCGTCGCTTCCTCCGTAACTACGATATCTACGCCGCACGAAGATCTAGAGGGCGCAGCTACGGCTGCTAAGTAGCCGTGCCCGACCGGTTCTACACGCATATATAGATGGACTTTATAACGGACCTCCTACTATAGAGGCGGCAACCGCCATATATAGGTAATTAAGGACCGACTTAATAAGTCTATAGATTAGAGCGATGCCGTCTATAGATATAGAGTCCACGCAGAGCGCTTCCTATAGTGCTAGGCCCGCTCGCATAGCTAGCCAGCCTCATTATAAGCGATAGGGGATCGAATTGACTAGCTGCTTTTAGCAGCACCTATGCTAGCTACTTTAGATTACGCAGCTGCTTAGCACGGCATATCACCTATGACCGACGGAGGCCCGAGAGGGTTAACTAGGAGGCGGTTACCTACTGCCATCGAGCCCGCAACTAAGTAGACTAGGACCGGTGGCTCTCGCCTAACTTACGCTAAATAGTAGACTATATACCTCTATTAGGATGGCCCTTTCTTTATAACGCATAGCTTCGAACCACCCTTACTAGTTCCTTTGCCGTACGTGGCAGCGGAGCAGCATAGCAATACGTTACTAGAGGGCCGCGCCTCCGCGTTCGACGAAAGCTATAGGAGACCACGGATTATCGCTAATCCGCGATAGCCGCCGGCGTAAGATTAGGAGCGGCACGCTAATAAGACTAGGCCCTAGTAGATAGGTTCGCGGCAGGAGATAAGGTATGGCTAGACCTCCGTAACTATAGGTCGGCACGACTAAAGAAGAAGCTTAACTAGCTATACGCCGGTTTACGCGGAGGGTTATTAGCCCGTAGGTTATAGAGCTCGATGGTCTCCTAACGGGGGTCTATAATAAGATTAACGTAGACCTCCTTCGTAGAGCCTCCTCTAACCCGCTGCCCGGATAAGAAGCAGCGGACGCTTAACCGCCCGCAATTGAGGTAGAGGGAGAGGACGAGTTCGAGGTCGAAGAGATACGGGCCGCGCGCTAGAAAAAGGTCGGTAGGGGGAAACGCCGGGAGGTCCTCGTTAAGTGGCGCGGGTATCTCGACCCTACGTGGGAACCCGTATATAAGTTTACGGGAACCGTAGCCCTCGATAAGTTCGAAGCCTTATTCGGAACGGTAGACGAGAACGACGGACTAGCGGACCACCGATAGTAGCCCGGGCTAGGACCACGAAGTAGGCATAGCGGAGGGGGCAGTCACGGCAATATAAGCAATATAAGCGTAATAGTACGGGCGGAGATAAAAACAGCGTTTATCACGGCGGAGCCCTCACTACCCGGCCTATTCCTTATCGCTATTATTATCTTCGTTATCGTCGTCCTCGTCGGCCTCCTCCTTCTTATTAGCGGCGGCGGCGGTCTCTAGGGCGCTGAGGCGGCCCTCTAAGCCCGTAAGCTAGTCGGCGGCGGCGGCGGCTCCGGGGGCAGAGGGCGCCAGCGGCGGCGGCAGGGGGCAGTGGCGGCGGCGGAGGCGGGCACGGCTAGGGACCGCCGATAGGGCGACGGAGGGAGTGTCCCTGGCGCCGGGGGCGTTAGAGGCGGAAATAGGGAGCGGAGGAGTAGGACTTACTTAGGGGGACGGCGTCGTTACCCTAAGGGGCGACGTGAGAGCGAATAGCGCAGTAGAGGCGGCGGCGGCGGCGGTGGGAGCGGTGGCAGCGGCGCGGGCAGGAGCGGCGGCAGCGGCGGAGTCGTCGTCGGCCGCGGCCAGCACGGCGTCGACGAACGACTCCGCACGCTCCGAGAAGGAGGAGGTGGGAGAGGGAGAGGCGGATATATCTATCGCGGAAGTTAGCACGACGGAATACGGCCTCCCGCTCTATAAGGCGCGGAACTTACTGGTTAGAGTTGTTATTGTTGTTGGGGCTATTGTTGCTGTTGCCGCTGCTACTACGAGCATACGTTAATAGAGCGGCCCGCATAGCTAGGATCGGACTAACGCCCCGGGTAGAGCGGAACTTACCTATTAATGCTGCTACTGCGGTTAAAGAAGGGAGAGAAGGAAGGGAAGGGGGAAGGGGGGGGTGCCGCCTTATATACCCCTTAGTAGAGGATGCTGCCTACTGCCTACTCCGTGACAACGCTAGTCTTATAGATAGCTCTCTTAGTATAGCGAGAACCTTATTTTTCTCGCTAGCCGTTACGCTTTTAATCGCTTCTAGGATAACTATAATACTTTCTATCTACTTAGAGGGTAGCGGGGTACTCCTTTAAGAAAGTAGTATCCTTTTTAAAGAGATATCTATTAGATCTATTAGTTAATAGCTTATACTATTATAGAGTAAGTAAAGGTATATATATAAGTACTATTTATAAGATAATATTAATAAGCTATACTAAGCTTTTCTATATATAGCTAGCCTATATATATATATATAGGATCCGGCCCTTTATATATAACTATATAGCTTAGGCTATAGCCTAAGCCTATAACCTATAATAGTTAAAGACTTTTATAGAAAGTACTAATAAAATACTTAAGTTAGCTTTAAGCTTTTATATAAGTATAATTAAATATAATATATATAAAAAGTAAATTTTAATACTAACTTAAGCTATTTTACTAATAGTATTCTAGGAGCTACTAAGTATAACTATTTTTCTTATATTTATTATTTAGTATTTTAAAGCTTATATTTTAGTAAAAAAAGGTATTAAAAGAGAGGTATACTATAAGCTAGGTAGCTAACGTTAGTCCTAGGCCTATTATATTACTATATTCCTATTATAATTAAAAATTATATATTTAGTAGTCGCCTACCTTATTAACTATTATTAGGTCGCCCTTTATCTTACCTTTATTTTAAGCTTAATATATTATCTTAGTAAAAAGATAACTAAGTATAAAGAATCTAATAAGATTATTTATTTTAATTTTAATATACTATAGCTAGCTTAGGGCCGCTATAAGGCCTTATAAGAGCGTTCTTTTTAGGCTTTTAACTACTAATTAAGTAATAAGAGAAGTTATATAACCTTAATTAATAAATATTTAAACCCTCTTTAAGTAAAAAGGGGGTAGCTAGTATTATATACTTATAAAGGTATATAATACTAGCCGTTAAATAAACTCTCTTTTTACTATATTTACCTTTTTTTATAAGATATTATTAAAGGCCTCCCTTTTTCTAAGATAATATCTTTAAATAAATAGTAAAGTAGCTAAATTTAATATTAAAATAGCTTTATATTTTATTAAAGTAAATACTCCTTTACTTATTACCTTATTATTTAAATAGCTAAAGTAATAAAAGGTATATTAAAGAAAGTAGGTATAAAAGACTATAATTATACTTAATAGACCTAATAGTTATATATAATAAAGCCTACTTATATAATATAACTCTCTTAGCTAAAGGATATAATATAAGCTTAACTTAAGTATAGGAATATCTTAATACCTTTTTTTAGCTAGCTATATATAGTTACTATACCTATATAAGCCCCTCCCCTATCCTAATAAATAGACTAAGATATATATTACTAAATTTACCTTTCTATACCCCTATTTCTTCTATTATACTCTCAAGCCTCTGCTTAAGAGTCGGGTAGCTAGAACTGCTATTAGCGAATACTCCGCAGCGATTGCATAAGGAGAACAATTTAACTATAGTATTAGATGCAACGTGTTGCGGTGCGACGGGATCGGAAATTACAAGGGCATATACGGAGTAGACGAACCCCCCTAATTGCCCACTGATCTACCATCACTGGCCAGAAAGTCCTAGCGGATATGAAGAACAAGGAGCATATGCTACAGTGGAGACGGACTAATTAGTACAGCATTACTATTCGGCCAATCCATGCACTTCGTAAAACCACGGCGGCTGGCCTATATCCGATTGATTACCTAACGCGGAACAGGGACAGCCCCTCCAAGAGATCCAAGGGAAGTGATGCTACCCCGCCATCATGCGAGATTGGCACCCGTCTCGACTTCAAGCCCTCCCTCAACTTCCCCTCCCTCCCACAGTCTGCTTCTCTAATGCCAGACACAGAGCAGTCGGACGCCCCGGCGGAGCCTCAGAGCAGGCACGTCGTATACTGTGGTGGTATGTTTCGCACCGACTCCTTGGCCGGCTCTGTCGCCCTGCTGACTTCACTGGCGACTCTTCCAGTCTGCACGCTGCCACCCGAGGTGTGTTGTATGCCCTTGGACTCCAGGCGCAAAGCTCCAGCTGGCCGTCGCTAACCGTCTGCTACAGTACTGCGAGTATGGCGGCACCGTGAGGAAGTGCCAGGAATGGCTCGAAAAGAACCACAAGGACATGTACGACCGCATCTGGTCCGCAGGTCCGTTGCCCCAGACTGCCACCGTCTTCGGCCGTGACTGACTAGCCGCCGCAGAGGCACTGGAAGCCGCCACCGCCTCCCTGTCTGTCGACGCCCAGAAGAGGGCAGCCAAGGACGCCCAGAAAAAGGCCGCCAAGGCCGAGGCCGCCGAGCAGAAGCAAGCCGACAAGCTGGCCAAGAGCGTCATCACCATCAAGCGCATCGAGCGTAATAAGAAGAAGTTCGTCACCGCCGTCATAGGCCTCGAGGCCTTTGGTCTGGAGCTGAAAAAGGCAAGGACCCGCATCCCCCACCTGGAACGAGCGGCGCTGACGAAAAGTACAGGTCGCCAAGGACCTGGGAAAGAAGTTTGCAACCGGATCATCCGTGACCAAGGTCCCCAGCGGCGGCGAGGAGATTGTTATTCAGGGCGACGTGAGCGACGAGGTGGAGGAGTTCCTCTTGCAAAAGTACAAGGAGATACCCGAAGATAACATTGAGTTTGTCGACGACAAGAAAAAGAAGAAGGCGGCAGCAGCGGCAGGGTAGAAGAGAAATGCGCCGATTCCTCAATTGGCCATGCTCCCGGCATTCCAAAATGTACACGTCCCAGTACTCCTTGCCCGATCAACATGTGCGTCATGACAACTTGTCCATCCCGGATCCCCACGCGGCAAGCCCATGCCACTGTATCCAAGAAACGCCGTCTCGTGAAATCAACAGTAAGAAGAGCATCATCATCATCAAGTCTCTGTTCGTCTTTGGACGACCTTAGCCTCGCTTCCGTAGGACGCGCCCGCCGGTTTTGGGGGGTTTCGGGGCCGCAGCCTTCGCCGCCGTCTTCTTGGCCCCGCCTCCGGCGACGCCCTTGCGGATGGCTCCCATTGTCGTCTTCTTCGTCGCTGCCGCCGCCGCCGCAATAGGCTTCCTCACCACAGTGCCAGTGCTACCCTCGCTGGTCTCGCTCGTGCCGCTAGCACGGTGGCCGGCGCGGGTGATTGGCCTGGTTGAGGGTGGGGGAGCCTTGGACGCAGCAGCGGCTGCGGGCCGCCGGCCCCTCGTTGCCGTCGTCGTACCGCTCGAACTCGATTCCGAGGTTGCCGTGACTTTTCGCGTGCCTCCGTGGCGCGCGGCCTTTGCCCTCTCAACCATGCTGGAGAGGACGCTCGTCACGGCGGCAGACCGGCTCACCCCGTGCGACTTCAACGGCGAACCGGGCCGGGCGATGTGCGATTTGGTCGGCGACGCGGGACGATCGCGGGTCGCTAGCCGGGAGTTTGATGAGGTGGGCGAAAGGACCTGAACAGGGCGAGTAGACCCGGCGTCTGCTACTTGATGTCGGGCTTTTCGTTCGCCCTTGGAGTTTTCCATTTCGTTCTCCTTGTCTCCCGCGACCTCGCCGCTAGTCATGCCATTAGCCCATATTGTCGTCGCAGAAGCAAAACATTTCGACACTTACTGCGCGGTACGATAGTTGCGTTCAGGCGCCTGCGAGCGCGAGGCGCCATAAGCAAGCTTTTGAGGAGCCAAGCGAGGAGCTTCTTTAGCCAGCAACGGTGGTGGCCGGCCGTCTGCTGACCGATTTCGCTCCTGCTCCAGGCACTTGAGGATCAAGTCACCCATCTTGACTTTGCGCAGTGACGTGGGGATCCGATTGACTCGTATCTCTATTCGCGATCGCAGGCCCTGGGCCTGTAGATGGTATTGCGCCCGCAACCTCCGAGCGCGTTCTGTGACTGCATCGTTGGTCAGCATGCGCCGTCGTCCGCCGCGGGTTAAGGGACGGGGGAAAAGGGCAGGACGGACTTTCTAGTTGCAGGTTATCTATCAGAGCCTGCTTCTGCAGTAGGCTGATCCCCCTCCTGGGCCTCCTGACGGGGCTTCTGTGGCGAGGCGTCGACGGACTGCCCTTGAGAGGGACCTTGCTGCCCCCGGTCGCGTCGTCACGGCTCTTGGCCGAGGCCGTGGACTGATCCGAGTGCCGGCTCCTCTGCCGCGTGGGAGCCATGATTGTGGTGTATGATTGCCAATTGATCGCGACGGCGAAGAAGAGACTGTCGATTGGCAAGATTTGTCGAGACTTGTTTTTGTGCAAGTGCAGCGGGCAAAGGCGGTGGACGATGGAGGCCGCGGCGATCACCAAAGTAAACAAACGGGTCAAAAAAGGGAGGCCACCTGCATTACGTATTATGTAATCAGAAGCTCCTCCAGAAGCACGTTCTGTGCGCGGCTGGGGAGCTAATTACTCAAAGTAGCACTACCTCTGACGCGCTAACTTTGGCGCCAGGATAGCTCCGATCTACGTACTACTAGTAACTCGAGCGGGAAGCTGAAGTTAGTTGGTTGGCGGCTAGGCTGAACTGCCTGACGCCTGTCCAGTCGTAGCTCTCTCTTCTGACCTTCATCCAGCGCTCCATCCAACCTCGGACCATCGTACCGTCCTTTCTGTTATCGCCCGCTTACGAACAACGAGTCTATTTCCCAGATAAATAAGGCAACGGACAATCTTCTGTATCAGAACCCCCCCAGACACCGAAAGGGCCCGTCGCCATGGTTCTCGAGGCGGTCATGGTTGTCGTGGACAACAGCGAGAGCAGCCGAAATGGAGACTACCAGCCGACCCGGTTCGACTCACAAGTAGATGCCGTCAACGTCGTCTTCCAAAGCATCACTCAAGGCAACCCCGAGTCGTCCGTCGGCCTGATGAGCATGGGCGGCAAGGGACCCGAGGTTCTCGTCACCCTTACCACGGAGCAAGGAAAGATCCTTGAGGGTCTGCACAGGACGAAGAAGAAGATTGGCGGGTCGTCGCACTTGAAAACGGGCATCCAAGTCGCAACGGTAAGGCTCTGTCCCGTCGACTGGTGAACCTCGACGTCCGGGCTGACTGGCGGGGTTGGCAGCTCGCTCTCAAGCACCGACAGAATCGATCCCAACGACAGCGCATAATAGTCTTTGTCTGCTCGCCCATTGAGGAAGACGCCAAGGAGCTCACGCAACTGGCCAAGAAGATGAAAAAGGGCAACATCTCCGTCGACTTTATCCTGTTTGGCGATCTCGATGACGACGGCACCCAGAAAAAGCTGCAGGCGTTCAACGAGGCCGTCAAGGGCAGCGAAGGCTCGCACCTCGTGGTGATTCCGCCCAGCAGCAAGCTCCTGAGCGACCAGCTGGTGGCCACGCCCATTCTCCTCGGCGAAAACGCCCCGGGGCCGAGCGGCTCCGGCGACATGGGCGGCGGCAACGAAGAGTTCGAGTTTGGGTTCGACCCGGCCATGGAGCCGGAGCTCGCCCTCGCCCTGCGCATGAGCATGGAGGAGGAAAAGGCTAGGCAGGAGAAGCGGGCGCGAGAGGAGGAGGAGGAAGCCAAGAAGGCTTCCCTGGAGGGTGTCAAGGAGGAAGACGAGTCGGGCCAGGCGAGCGGGAGCGGAGCACAGAACGGTCAGCAAGGAAGTAAGAAGGACGGTGGCGACAAGATGGACACGTCCTAGCTGTTTTGCTTGGTTTGAGCATGATATTGGGACCCGGTGCAGTGTTGTACAATAGACAATCAGGAAGGCCTAGAAGAAGATATACTACGCCTTTTACTATTGTGAATGGCATGCAAATATTTCTTGGCAGGGAGAAGAGCGACGCAGGGCACACCAGGTGCATTATCGGTTGTTAATCTCTCTAATGTATGACAGCAATTTCCGATCAAAAATATCACAGCGAATGGGCATGTCGAGAGAATAGAAGGGGTTCTTCATGACGTAGTCGGCGTAGAGGTCGTATATCCTCCGCAGGGTCAGGTCGACGTTGACCTGGGTCGTGTCGGTGAAGAGCAAGAACTTTGTGCCCGTCATGGTGTTGAAGCACTGCATGCGGAAGTTTTCCGTCTCGAGCACCTCGAGACCCGAGAGGGCCTCTGGCCTCATGGAAAGAGTGCCGGACCCGGGGGGGGTTACGGGCGGCGCGGGCTTGACGGGGTTGAGGCGGGCGGTGATGGCGTGGATGCTGATGAGGGACGGAGGCTGGTGAGCTTCAAGAACAGAGACAAAGAGGGAGACTGACTGGGGGCGCTTTTGCGTACCCGTGAAAGGTGCCAGCAAGGACGAGGTAGTCATTTGTGCTGATCTGGTTGAGGCTTCCCTCGTGGAAGTTTTTGTTGTAGATCAAGCCGCCGGCCTTGTTGATGATGATGAGGGCGAAGACAGTCCTGCGAGTCCATGAGCCGTCGTCATCCTAGCGGCATGGCCAGCAAAGCGGAGCCTCGACGTACATTGCGCTTCTTCAAACGGGGTTCTATTTGCCTGCGCCTGGCGACGTCGGGTTCGGCGGGAGCCCCTGTGTCGTCTGCGCTCACCGGCCCATCGAGGTGAGAGAGGGCGAGGCGCGATTGAGGCTATCGCAGGGTCGGGGTCCAATGCTTTGATTCGAGACTCGGAGGTGTCTACCTGTGCTGTTTCCTTGAGGATGGAGTCGAAGGGGAAAGAGGATCTCGGACCTTTCGTCTGGTCTTTTGTTTGAAACTCGCGGCGTGATGCTCATGATGAGGATCAATTCGCCCGCTAGAGGGAACGAAGTCTGAAGTACCACGCAAGGCTCGCGCCTATCGAGTTGCCCCACTATTGCACTTGAGCAGGGGTCGCGGGCTCGCGGGCTCTCCACCAGCTACGGCTTCAGCCTCGTTCAAACTCCAGCGATCCTCTCTCTCTCACCCAATTCACACTACGCAGCTCAACCCCCCAGGCACCGCCCGCCATCCCGCAGCAGCATTTTCCGGCGCGCAAAACACTCCCTTCTGGACCCCCGGGAACGAGCTCCACACCCGCAAGCAACGAGGAAGCGCTCTCTGGGCTCCCGTGGAGTCGGTGCTTCGGCTTGCGCCGCGCCGCAAAACCACCATGTCGAACAAAATGTCGCGCCCTAAGCCGCCCCCGCCCGGCACCGAGGAGGCTTCGGCGACACTCAACCTGGGCGAGTTCCAGAACGTCGACACCCTCACCTTTTCGGAGGCGGCCCTCGTCCTCAACGCGCTCGTCTCCAAGCGCCGCAACGATCGGAAAAACGTCAACGAGACTGAGTATGCGCCCACCCCTGAAGATGAGCCCGCGAGCGACTCCAAGAGCGAGGAGCTCGACGGGCAAGGGACCCAGCCCGCTGGCGAGAACGAGGAGGAGCCATGCCGAGCTGACATGCCTTTGAATAGGATGCTGAACCAGACGCTTAACTACCTGGACCATTTCGCGCGCTTCACGCAAAAGGAGAATGTCGAGGCGGTCGAGCGACTGCTGAGCTCGCACAAGGACCTCGCAAAGTTTGAGCGAGCCCAACTCGGTACGCTCATCAGTCCCTCCCTGCCTCGTGCTGTTTCTTCATTCCTCCGGCCTGTCCCACATTGCCAAAGCCGCAGCCCACTAACGCCGCACCGCCTCTCACAGGTTCCCTCTGCTGCGAAAACGCCGACGAGGCGAAAACGCTGATCCCGTCTCTGGCCGACAAGATCAAGGACGAGGATCTGCAAGAGCTCCTCGACGAAATCTCCAAGCTCCAGAACCGATGACCACCCGCGCGGCCGAGTCGCTGCCACTTCCCTCACTCCCCCAAGCATCTCAGCCTCGTTTTATTTGTTTACACTGCTTACGTCTTATTGAATCACTTCTCTTTTTTTTTCCTATGTCGGACGAAAGGGGGGAAAATCATCGGACGGAAAACAAGATCAAATCGGACGGCTTTCCAGGAGTTTCTGCACAGCTGCATTTCTGGCGCAAGGAAACAAAAGAGGGCGTCTTTTTCTCCGCCTTCACTCGCCCTTGTACCCGTTGACAATGGGGGAAGAGTGTCCATTGCAGTAGTACGTGAAAAATGACGAGCACCCCATGACGGTTTCAGAATGAGGCTCGAATTATGTGATGAGCTTACTGCAGTAGGGGTAAAGTCTGCGTCCACACGTCTCCCACCATGCTTGCAGATCACTCCGTCGACACAACGCATCGTCAGGATCGCCATGGATATATAAGGCGCCGGAGATGCTCGATGAACAACCCTCCCAGGCAAACAGGCCTACTTGGCCAGCGAAATGGCCCTTCAAATCAGTTCCAGTCTTGTCCTCTCGTGCACATGCTCCCCCCCGCGCTCTGTTCCTCATCACGACTTGTCCCCTCCGCCGCCGAGAGCCTTCCACTGGTCCCAGTGATTGATGTACGCGGCGTGCCCGCTGTCGGTCTTGAGGGAGTTGAGGTTGGCTCGCGGGTCCGTCGCAGGGTCGCCGGCCGGGCCGTAGGCCCGGTACGTCTGCCGCGGTTGCCGGGGACCGAGGGCATGCGAGGGCGTGGCGGGCTCGGCGGGCAGCTCCACCGGGGCCATGCCGGCGCCGTCCATCTCGAAGGTGCCGCTCGGCGGACGGTACGGATCCGGTGGCACGTCGGCGCGGCCTGGAGGGCATGTTAACAGGGGACGCCGGGGGTCGGGGGCACGCTGCTGCTGCTGCTGCTGCTGCTAGTGCCCCGTGGGGTGGTGGCGATTCACCTCCAAAGGGGGCAAAGGGATCGCTGCTACCGGTGGTGTGGGCCGACATTGGCGGCTGGTACTGCTGCTGCCCATGCGGCTTCTCTGCATCGTTGGACCCCCCCAGGCCGTCCGGAAAGGCAGCTGCGGAGTCGGCTTCGGACGCGGCTCGGTTGCGATTACGACGCCGGCACGCGACGACGAGGACGACGAGGACGACGCCCAAGACGATGCCGCCGGCGACGGTGCCGACGATCGCCCCCGACGAAAAGCCAGCGGCCTCGCCGTCCTTGGTGGAGCCAGCTGCGCTCGTCTCGACGCGCGTCGACGACGTCGCTGAAGGAGCGGGAGCCACGGCCGTGGTGGCTGGAGCGTGGTCCGAGGTGAGAGGCGTCGCCTCCTGCGAGGACAGGGTTGTCGTAGACGAGGTGGTCGACGACGGGGCCTCGGAGAAGACGACGGTGTGGCGGGTGACGGTGACGACGGAGTGGTTCGGGATGGTGTGCGTGATTCCGGAGTCTGTCTTGGTCGAGGAGGCGGTGAGGTTCTCGTCAGTGGGGGGACGCCGCCGGCTCCCATCGCCGCTCTTGTCGTTGCTGTTGTCCCTGTCGCCGGCGCCGCCTTCACGCGCCTCGTCGTCGGGACAGCCCGACAGATCACACGGATCCGTGGTGCAGCAGCCGCTGAACCGGTTGCCGACGCACGAGTAAAAGGCCTTGCCACGGGGACACGCGGCGCTGTCGCCACGCGGGGCCAGCGACTCGACGAGCATCGTCTCCATGCTTCTCTCTATCTCTCCCCTCATTCTTCCTCTTCTTCCCCCGCCGAGGCGTGGCGACAAGGATAAGGGGGGGAGGAAAACACACACCGACCGGCTCGTCGTCTGTTTTGCTGCTCCTCCTTGCTTGCGGCGCCCGTGTGCTGAAGAGTTGGCGGTTGCGGACAGGCAAGAAGGAAGGTCGGGTGAGTCAGGCGGCCGGGGGAAAAAAGAGTTGGGATGAGGGTTTGGAGCGGCCAGCGAGCGTGAACAGCTGCCAGTTGTGGTGAGCGCACAGCTGCGTTGGGGCTCGGGAGCCCCCCTTTTTCCGAGGCTTCGGTCTGGGACTGAACGGCTCGCTTTTTCCCCTTTAATCCTCGTCTCTTTATCTCTCTTATCTTCACATGCCTAATCAGCCACTCCTCTTCCTCCTCTTTTTCAGTCCATTCCTTTCGGACTCGGGCGGATAATGGCACAGAGAGGGAGGGGGAGAGAGGGAGGGGAAGAGAGAGAGAGAGAAGAGGGAGATATGTCAAGCTCAGCAATACGCGGCCGCAATGTGCACTGCGAATCGACAACGACAAGCAGC
Organism: Hirsutella rhossiliensis; assembly: GCF_020360975.1. Classification (NCBI taxonomy): domain Eukaryota; kingdom Fungi; phylum Ascomycota; class Sordariomycetes; order Hypocreales; family Ophiocordycipitaceae; genus Hirsutella; species Hirsutella rhossiliensis. Next base: position 853,914 of record NW_025408687.1, on the reverse strand, counting down.
AGCAGATACGCGCGCACGCGCGTGTGTGTGTGCGTGCGTGAGCGAGAGAAGAGAACAGGAGGAGACGGGAGAACAAGGGCGTCTCATGTGCTGCCACGGCGGCCGCCTCTGTGCTGTGCTTCACGCGTCTGTTCCGAGGAGATGAGAGGAGGAGTGCCTGTGTGAGTTGACAGGGACACACGGGGTGCTGTTGAAACTGCCCTGCCTTGGCTGCCGTGTGCCTTTTTTGCTTGGGCAGCTATCCGTCTCTGTTCCCAGCGGCATAGCCATTCGCCATGTTCATTAGCCAGGGGCCCGACGGCTCATCGTTGCCACCAAGACCAAGAACCGGCTCCCGCTTCCTTGTTCTCGCAGCCTCCTCGGAAACCCGACATTTGCTCGCCACGCACCGTCGACCCCAAGCCCGTCACACAAAAGAAACGGGAAGCTCGCTTGGAGACCAGGCTCGCCAGGCACAACACGCGGCTAGACGCCCGCGGCACCCTGCAGTCGGTCGTCATGGCAGAGGCAGCAAACAAGGCCGTCGCGAGACGTTACGTTTCTCTTGTGCAATAATATCACTCGGATTCCCGTCATCGCGCAACGCCAACATGCCCGGTCGCACGGTCAACTCAAGTCCTTTCTTTGTTGCTCTCTAAAGACGGTTCCCCCAGGCAGACACGCACCAACGTAAAGCAGTAAAACAACGCCCGTGACTGTGCGAGGCCAAGAATGCTGAGAGCCCTTTGCCCAACACGACCATCAAACCATCATGAATCCAATACACAACCATGTACGCTGCTGCCAGCATCACAGCTTCTCCAACAGCAATTTACTGCCCATGTTCCCGACCGCTGCCTCCGTCTTCTTCTTCTTCTTCTTCTTGTCGCCCTTTTCCCCCGACTTGGCCTCGTTTGCCTCCCGGGCCGCCTTTTGCTCCGTCGTCATTTCCGTTGCCGCCTTTTCCAGCTGCTCCCGATTCTTCTTCAGAATCTTCTTCAACGAGTCCACCTTGTCAAAGTCACCAGCCTCCAATAGAGCAACGACCACAAACGAGCTGGGGCCAGTGGCCCAATCCATGACGTAGTCCTTGATGACGGGATAGAGCACGTTGGAGAAGCCCATTGGCGGCTGCACCGGGACCACCTTGCCCGCGGCTCTGTCGAACCTGCCGCCCTGGATCAGAGACTTCAGCATGCGACCGCCAAAGGGTGTTTTCGAAATGTGCGGCAGAGGCGACAGGCTATCCTCGGCCGGCTCTTCCTCCGGATCGCCGGCGGCGGACTGTGCCATGGCCTTGAGCGCACTTTTCTTGTCGGCGGTTTCGGACAGGAGCACGTCGGTGACAAGCTGACAGCCAAATGCCGTCGACGTCAGCTCCTTGGGCGCAGCAGCGACGACTGATAGTAGCTGCGGCGCCAAAACGGCGAGAAGCTCCTTGCGGCGAAGGTCGTCGTCCTTCTTACTCGTCGTCTTGCGGATCTCGTGGACTTCCTTTAGCGTTTCCACGTCGAAAGAGTGGCTGGCCGGAAACAGAGAGCTAGACAGGCCCTCAAACAGATACAGCAACGTCGTCCTCGCGTTGGGGTTGTTGACGGCCCCGATGACGTTTTGCGCCGTCTCCTCTGCCTTGTCGCCGAGGAGTTCTGGGAATACCGCCTTGGCCACCAGCTTGGTGTCGTCAATGACGTCGTAGGCCGTGAGGATGACGACGTGGGCGTACGAGTCCCCAGACATGAGGACAATGGTGTCCTTGTACGGCTTGAGCAGATGCTTCCGGTCCTTGGACGTCCCGTATGCGAAAAGCAGGCAGGTCAGCCGGGCACCGGACTTGGTGAAGGCCATGTTTTTCAACAGGTCGCCGCTTTCATCTCCCTTGACCATCTCCATGAGCTCGGCGAACTCTTCCGTGCCGGCCTGAGTGTTGACGAAGTACTGCAGCATGGCATCGTGCAGCATTGTGAAGCCTGACATTCTCTTTTGGACGAGCGAGTTGATCATGTCCGCGAGGCTCTTCATGATCGGGCCGCGCTTGCTGGGTTCGTCCTCGAGTATCTGTTTCAGATCCGCCGTGGGCTTGGTGTCTCTGGTCATTTCTCGGAGGCTGAACTCGGGGCCGTACCACTCGCGCAGCAGGATGGCCTTTTGCTCTTTGGTTGCCACGGTCCGGTATATGTCGTCGAGGATCCACGAGGCCTCGGAGTGGTTGATGAGTTTGCGCACCTTGCCGTAAAAGTTTGGCACAATCAAGTCCCGGATCTCGTCATCGTTGTGCACCAGCAGCTTTCCGATGAGAAACTTTGCATATCGGCTCTCGGCCAGCTGAGCGTAGCTTCCTTCGAGCTCCCGGCCAATCTGCTTTCTCTGCTCGGGCGTCGAGTACTTGATGGCCGTCTGCACGGCCCGGACAGCGTCGTGCTTCAAGACAAAGTCCCGACAGCGACCGGTGATGATGCCAAACAGTTCCTTGACCAGCGCTTGCCGCTCGTCCTTGGGGACGTGCGACTTCTTTCGCAATCTCTCCCAGATCTTCTTGGTCCGCTGAACCTCGTCTGCCAACGGCTTCGCCGCCCTTCGTTCTTGGGCCAGCTGCTTCTGCTTTGCATGCGATTCCCGGGACGTCAGGCCGCCTGCACCATGTTAGTGTGCGGAATGGCCAGCCAGATGCCATGACGCAACGTACCGCGGTCGAAGACGGTCGAATTGGAAGCGCCACCAGTCTGCGTGGACCCCTTGCCCGCAGACTTTTCCTCGAGCTTCACGCCACCCTCTTCGTCCAAGTCTGAGTCGGAAAAGGCTTCAACGTCGCGGGACGCATCCTCGGTCGCCTCCTTGGCCGCCATCTTTGCGGGCTTGGAGTCGTTAAGCCGGGCCTTCTTGACCTTGGCGTCCGGCTTTCCCTTGCCGGCGACTTTTCTCTTCTGGCCGACTCTGGCTTCCTTTGCGGCCATTGTGTCGGAGGTCCTGCGAGACTCGGCGACGGGGCGAAATGGCCAGTGAGTTGGGTTTGCGATGGAGCTGAATCTTGCTCGCTGGGAATCGACCAAGATAATTTTTTTGGGGGATTACTGCCGGGCGGTGAACTTTACTGCAGGCGCAGTACGGGCTACAGCGCTGCGAACCCCGCTATCAAGGCCCACCCCCTCCCCCACTTCGGGTCGGCGTCTCTAACTTATAGTAGGCAATTACTTGAACATCCAGTGTGCAGTTTACAACACGAAAAGCCCCCAGAAACCAACCCGAAAGAGTCGATTGCTCAGGCACTCGACCGCCGAATCCTTCAAGGATGGGTCGCGAGGAGCAGATCGAAGAGCGCGAGGTCCTCGAGTCCATCTTCCCAGAAGAAATCACCGGTGCGACACCACCCCATCGGCGCAACTTTGCAAGAGACGCCCATTGACGAGCCGCAGACATATCCGAGACCGAGTTCAGAATATCCATCACCCTAGACGTCCTCGAACGAGAAGGGGAAGAAGCGCCCCAGTTCTTGCTCCAAGTCCGCTACCCCCAAGACTACCCCGACTCGGCGCCCCATCTCGACATCATCGCCCTCCCCAATGCACCTCCGCACCCCGACTTCAGCGTCGCCGACGACCGCGACCAGCTCCTAGAGAGCGTCGCAGAGACTGCCCAGGAGAGCCTCGGCATGGCAATGGTCTTTACGCTCGTCTCCGCCCTCAAGGAATCCGCCGAGCAGCTCGTCCAGGACAGGAGAGATGCCGCCGCCCAGGTACAGGAAGAGGCTCTCCTGGCCGCCGAGCGGGAGGAGAACAAAAAGTTCCATGGCACGCCCGTCACGCCCGAAACCTTTCTCAAATGGCGCGAGGACTTCTTGAAGGAGATTGAGGAAAAGGAGCGGAGGGAGGAGGAGGAGAGGCTGGCCGAGCTGAAAAAGGCAAAGGTCAAGGAGCCGGTCAAGCTGACGGGCAGGCAGCTCTGGGAGCGCGGCCTGGCCGGCAAGGGAGACGAGGGCGACGAGGACGATGGTGTGCCGACCGAGGCCTTGGAAAGGTTACAGGTGGAGGCATCGTGACGTGTCTTGACCGAACAACGCTTTCTACATGGAGTTGGATGGAATTCTTGAGCGACAAGATATCTGTTGCACGGCAGCATCATGTCGCGGCCACCGGGAGACGAGGACCGATTGCCGCGTCGTTGCAGCAAGTGAGCGACACGGACGTATGCGTTGCGAAATAGTTCGGCACCTCGGGAACGCACGACCTGATCAATAGGGCGTCGCCCACTGGTGGTGATCATTATGCCATCCAAGCAAATCGCTGTCATGCCGCACTTTTCATCATGGCTCAACGCCGTCTAGATATCGTCATGAATCGCCACTATCGTGGTTTGGCTCTCTCAATCCTGCATCTCCTCGTCCTCATCCTCATGATTCTCGTCGCCACTGTCGTCCCAATCCTCCTCCTCACCCTCCGGCATCTCACCAAGCTCCTTGTTTATGTTCTCGAAGAGCTCGACGGCGTGTTCGCCGAGCCGTTCGTCTTCGTACTCGAGCATTGCATACAGCTTCAAGCACCGCGCCAGCCACTTCCGCGCCGTCGACCACGTCGACTTCCACTCGTCTTGTGCAGCACCATTTTGCTCCTGTGGCTGTGCTTCGCGCTGCTTCTCGCCGTCAATGTAAAGGCACCAGCCACCAAGATACCACGCCTCGACACTCTGATCGTCGTCGGTGACGAGGCGCTCGAGCACCGCCAAGGCCTCTTCCTCCATCTCAGTCTCGAGAAGGAGGCGCGCCAGGGCGATTCGGGTGGGAAACTCGGGGATGGCGGGATGTTCGGGTGGAAGGTCTCGCCACAGCTCCAGACTCCTCGCGAGGGCGGTCTTGGCTTCTTGGACGCGCTCCTGCGAGATGCGCACGTTGCCGACCGTCTGCCATGTTTCGGCCGAGTTCGGCGCAATCATCATAGCCTCGGTGATGAGCGCCTCGCAGCGTTGCTCGGCATCGTCCTCCCACGACAGGTCCGTCATGTAGACCTCTGCCACCGCACAGAGGACGCCGCCGAGCTTGTGTTGCTTCTCGTCAAGATCGGCCTGCTGCTCGGACGTTCTGCCGGCAACACCAGACAGGATCTGGACCTGCCTTCTCAAGGCCGCTGCCCCGCGCTCAAACCAGAGCACGCTGTCTTGGCCGCCCTCATCGCTCAGCTGTGCCAGGAAGAGGAACTTTTCCGGGCCTCCGCCGACCTTTTCGTCCACCAGCCCATCCTCGTCCAGCTTGACTGCGCGCTCAAAGAAGACGCGCGCCTCCTCGATGTCGCCCGTCTCGACGTGCAGCATGCCGAGCAAGTTGAGCGCTCGCAGCTCAAAGTCGCCGCCGGGACCTGTGGCGTCAAGCGCTCTCGTCGCAAGTATAATGGCCTCGTCGAGGTTTCCCGCGGCGAGCTGCGTCTCGGAATCGGCGAGCGTTGAGCCGGGGCCTGGCTGCTTTGTGTTCCTGGGCCGGACAGGCGCCATGACGGGAGGTGCCGCCTGGCAAGGCTGAACTCGTTCAGAGCTCTGTGATTTTGAATCGGCAAAGGGCAGTCGAGATCCCTCCAAGGTATGCAGGTTGCGAGGCGCACTCGTCAAGATAGACGCCGCTGCTGTCCTCAGCGAACCTTCTCTTGCCACGCAGGAAAATTTTGGGCGGCGCGGCTATCGATAAGCAGGCCGTGCCGGCGCAGGGAAAGGTGGGGGCGGGGCGGCTGGTCCGGATCCCGGAGGGGTCCAGCTCCAGCTTCCAAGCCCGACGTCGTCGGTCGCCTTTTAGCCTTTGGGTCATCGAATGACCTGGCCGGGACAGGCTTGCATAAGGGAAGTGGAGTTGACACGACTCATCTTCCACATTGCTGACGTTTGAAAGCGTCGCGTCGCCGGATTCTTGGGCCAGCACATAAATCCAGCGCGGCATATCTTGCATCTCAACTCAGCTCACCAATCCCAAAGACCCTGCCCGGATAGCCCGCGTTAGCCCAAGTCGCTCGCCCACCATGTTCACGGGCATCGTCGAAGAGATTGGAGGTGAGTCACCGCCGAGGCTTTGCGGCTGTCATCCAAGCTCAGTCAGGTTGCAGTCGTCTCCCATGTCGACACCAACGACTCATCCGGCGGCACTACCGTCACTTTCACCATCCCGGCGAGCTCCGAGCTCCTCAAGGACTGCCATGAGGGCGACTCAATCGCCATCAACGGCTGCTGCCTCACCGTCACCTCATTCACCTCCAGCAGCTTCAAGGTGGGCATAGCACCGGAGACGCTGCGCATCACCAACCTTGGCGCGCTCCGGCAGTCGAGTAGGGTCAACCTGGAGCGCGCCGTCCGGGCCGATACCCGCATGGGCGGCCACTTTGTCCAGGGCCACGTCGACACGACGGCCGAGATCCTGTCCACCACCAAGGACGGCAATGCTCTGACATTCCGGTTTCAGCCCAAAAACCGCGACATGCTGCGGTACATTGTGTACAAGGGTTTCATCTCCGTCGATGGCACCAGCTTGACCGTTACCAGGGTTGATGACATGGACGGCTGGTGGGAGATTATGCTGATTGCCTACTCGCAAGAGCGAGTTGTCCTGGCACAGAAAGCCAAGGGTGACACGGTGAACATTGAGGTGGACATGATGGCTAAGTACGCTGAAAAGTCGCTGGCGGGAATCCTCGGTTCGGCGACCGGTTCGGCATCGATTCCCCTGCTCGAGAAGATGGTGGAGCGAATCGTTGCCCAAGGACTGGGAGGCAAACCTTGAGCAAGCCTAGTCTTACTTTTCTTGTCTAGGTAGTATGAATGCGCATCATTGGAAACTCGTACCGGCGCGTAGCTGTTGGCCCTGGGAAACCTTCAGACGTCCCCCCAGACTTCCGCAATCCTCTGGCTGAGGACCTTGTTGATCTTCTTTCTCCCGACCAGGTAGTTCAACTCGCCGGTCACCAGCTCTCGCTTGCGCTTTCTGCCGGGTTCTCCAGGTCCGCAGGCTTCGAATGCCTTGACAAATTCGTAGGGCGTCTTCCACCGTTTCTGTATCTCCAGCGCCCGCTCCCCCGTGACCCCCCTTGTCGTCATGAGCATCTTGAGGAAGACGTCGCGCAGCGTCATCATCTCCGACTTGGACGCCAGCGACGCAAAGGCGGAATAGCTAATGTAGTATCCCGCGGAAGTGTCCCTTTCGCGTACGTGGTTGATGAGCGGCAGATAGTTTTGGGCGGTGAGGACATTGGTCGGGATGACGTTGAGAGTACGGCTCTCGTAGTCGCGCTTCAACATCCGAGTCAATCTGGCCAGGTACTTGATGGTTTCATCCATCTTGGCCGTCCTCTTGACAAAATAGCCATTGACGACTTGCGTTGAAGCAATGGCAGATTGAACCGCCTCTTCGTATCTCTGATGCGAGGCCGGGTCCATTGAGATTTCTTCAATGATGTAAACCACCTTTCTAGCCCCGGAGCGGTTGAGGCGAAACTTTTGTTCGTGGAACCTCCCGTCCTTGATGCTACCGATCAAGTCATCAAGCCGTTTTCTTTCCACGATCCAATCGAGGGCAACCTCGTCCCCCTCAGCTCCGTGCTTCGACAAGAGGTCTGGATCGTGACACTTGGCAATCCATTGGACATCCCCGACTTCGAGACTCCTCATAATGGGCTTCACGTCCTGTTTGGCAAGCTCCTCCTGCATGTAGTCGCGATCTGTCTTGGCTCTGACTTCACGGACGTCGAGCACAAGATGGACCGAAAATGACCCAGGAGGTAGCCTTATGGGGCTGAAATCAGGCAAAGAGTCATGCCCCGAGACAACCGGGCCTTCTGCGACGACATTGCGGCAAGGCGAGACGCGTCTCTGCGGTTCTTGAGGCTCAGGGGAAAGGGAGCAACGCGGGAGGGTCGGGGCAGGTCCAGGCTCGTTTGGGATCCCCGGCGGTTTGTGGTAGCCAGCTCCGTTATCCTCGTTTTCCAAATGCCACTGGCGCGTCTCCTTGATTCGTTTGGCCACGTCCCATCCCTCGTCAGAGAGGGCGTATCGGCGCAATGGCCTGCCGCTCTCATAGACGAGCTCCTTTTGGATGAGTGTTTTCATGGAGCTCCAGGCGGTGTAGAACTTTGTGGGGTCGCTGGGCACGGTCAGGGACGAGTCGCAGTGTGGCTGCGAAACTTGGATCAGGTCTGTCTTGGCCATACCCCTGGACGCATCCTCGGGCAGGGTGGAGAGTCCGAGGATGAGGGCATAGGCGCCCGAGCGAAAAGTTGGGACATATGGCTTGGGCTGCGTCTTCTTCCTCTTCTTGAGGGCCCCGTCCTGGGAGTCTACGGCGGCCCTGGACGCTTGAGGATGCTCCGGCATGGGAATGCCATTTTGCTGGCAGTGTCTCTTGAGGTTTTCCGTCAGACGCTCGCACAGCTTGGGGCCGAAGCCCTTGAGCTGCTGGAGCTGGGCGGGATGTTGGAACACCAAGGGACAGGCCCTGAGGGACTCGTAGGCGTTCTTGTAGGTGGTGATTCCCTTGGAGTTGCGTTCCCTGGCAAGGTCGAGCCACTCCTTGACCCAGGCCAACAGCTGGGGGTTTGCACACTCGGTCTCGATATCGGGGGCCATGGCGACTGTCTTGCGTCGAGCGAGAGGCAGCGAGCGACTTTGGCTACGAAGCCATCCGGGCGGAATGGGGCTAAGTGGAAGCACAGTCGAGTGTGGGGGGCAGTTGGGGTCAGCAATTCGGGGGTACAAGCGAACTGGGCATCGAGGTCAGTGGGCTTGTAGATGATTCGCAGAAGTGGCCTGCGCGTGGTGAGAGGCAAGTCGCGTCTCGACATGCTGACTAACGAGTAAGGTCCGATTGATACGACGAGGTAAGTCAGCACACCCAGCTTCCGGCACGCCCCACTTCCGGCACTATTTTCCACCAAAAGTCGCATTTCGCTTGTTTCATTATTAATAATAAATTATACTATACAAGTCAAGTCATACTCAGGTACGTAGTACTATATAACCCTAATAAATCCTTCAATAATAAATCCTTTAAAATGCGCAAGATAGCTATTCGTGATAGGCGGGTAGCGGGCTTACTTTGGCACTCCGTACGTATTTTTAAAATGGGGCGTGTGTATGAATAGAATGGCGGCGTTAAGTTCCGGCTCTTCCCTCTCTCTTCAGTGTCTATTCAAGCCAAGGCCCTCAACTGCCGTCATTCCATTCCGTCATGACCAGCTTCGCGCGGCTCCCTTCGCGATGGAGACGCCACCTTCTCAGCAATCCGAGTATCCGATAATGACACGCGCAACCGACCATGTCGATGCTCTCTCCATTCACCAAAGAGCTCGCCGGTACCCCAGATCACGAATCATCGCCGAACCTCTGCTGTGAACCAAGCTGCACCTCGAGTTACTCCAGTGCACCTTTGCTGGCCCTGAAAATGCGCCGCTTGTTATTATGGAGCTCGATAACCCTGACCGTGAGCGTATCCAGCGGGGTTTTGACGCGTCCTTTCAGGGTTCTTGGCCTCGTCATCGGGAAAGTGCAATGCGGTGTGTTTTTAAGCTCATTTAATAGTCCGTTAGAGTCAGTGTAAGCAGCCTGCAGATCCAAACTCGTTACACCGTTGCCTAACTCTGTCTAAGAAGCACCAGTCTTGACTTCTCCCTCGGGGGCTATCGCAACATTTTGCTTCCCCGTTTAATCCTTCTTTATACGGAGCGAGCCTAACTACGACTTCGGCCCTCTTCCTCCCGTCGCTGCATATATCGACCACTGACAGGTTTTTGACTTGCGAGAGAGGAGAATCTTTAAGCAATATGTTGGCCGCCGACGTCACCACCCAGGCTTGACCCTGAGGGGACTCGAATGCAATAAGTTTACTACTAATGAGCTCTTGCATGAGCCTTACGTCGTAGCGCTCGTTATAGCCCTTGCCGAAACACGGTGGTGGCTCGTAGGATCGGAAAGAAGGAAGCAGGCATCTGGCGGCAAGGTACGTTACCCCTTTGCCTTTCTTTCGCGTCGTTTGACTCCTAGCTGACAAGTATTAGCCTCAGGTGTTTTTTACAACCGACGATAACGAGTCTATCTATCTTTACTCGGCAAGCATGTCGTCTGCCTTCATCACCATGTTGCATGACCCATCCGTTCCACCGACAACGCCGCAGCCTTCACATATCTAAGTCACCCAAGTACCTTGCAAACCCCTCGATACCCTCCGCAATCGCCTTTTAGGGCTCACGCTTTCAGCTACGAATATGGAGGACGTGGGCACAACGGCCGACCTGGTTATATAGAGATGACTACATTACAGACGATGCCTCGAGTCAATCAAAGGCCCAACCAGTCAGGAATCCGTTCCAAGGTCCTCCATGTAGCAGCCAACGCGACGGCAAACCCAAGGCGAGCTGCCTAGTTAGCTCTGTCAAGTCAGCCATGATGAATACGGATGGACGGGTTTGACTGTAGGTGAGCCGGCAGCATCTAACGATGTTTGTTGATGAGCCTTGAAACCAATCCCTTGCGCAGTTTCCACTTGGTGCTAACACGGACGGATACAGAAGTGAGCATTAATGCACTGCAGCTTGTGCACTTGTTATACGAAGTACTCGCGGCACAACTCCGGACCTTGCCTGATTGGCATTAGACCCGTCTGTACCTGCCAGGCTTTTTTGACAGCGCTCGTAAGTCATCGTATGTATTCGTACTCGCAATGTCAAGCTACCTCAAGAATTAGTTACGAGTACCTCCAGACGAGGTGAGAAAGATATCACTGTTGAATGTGTGAGTTGCACTGCACTTCGTAGTGTGTACTTTGTAAATACTTTGTGCTGCTGCTTGGCGGGGTCGATGAGCCTCGTGTCGCCCAGACGCTGCCTCGTCTTTTGGTCTGTGACCGAGTCCGTGTCCCAAGTCACAAATAAGATACAATAAGCCCCCTCCCCTTCACGTCATGCTTCCGCGGCGAGGCGAAGCCAACTCGAGGCTGTTTTTTTTTCCCACTGTTATTGTTACCGACCCCTCCTCCCCGCCCTCTCCCCTCTCTTCTACCCCTCCATATAAAACCCCCTCTCCTTCTCTGTTGCCTGTTTGCCGGTTTTTGGGCCTCATCAGCTCTCCTCTGTCCTATTCCCCTCTCTCCAATTCTACCACTTCGAGCCCCCAGTATCGACAGCATCGGCAGCTCGTTGACCACCGAGCTTAGCCGATTCGAGCCGAGCCCGACCCAGAAGCTGGCCTGAGCTGCTGAGCTGAGCTGAGCTGAGTTGAGCTGATTCAAATCCGGGCCAATAAAAGACCCTCTGGACCAGCTCCCCCTACTCATCCTTCCTTGCTTCCCATCGACCAGCTCTCCTCTCTCCGGAGGGACTGCCTTTGCCTGCCGACGCGAGCTCCTTCAAGCCAGCCAGCCTTGCGCCGAGTCCGACAAACCAGCGTCACCCAGCAGCCATGGACGACAAAATCCTTGCGGCTTCGGCCAAGCACCCCATTACCCCCGGCCACGCGTACAGCTACGGCACGGCCGGCTTTCGCATGAGGGCCGACTTGCTGCCCGGCGTCTCCTTCCGCGTCGGCCTCCTCGCCAGCCTTCGCAGCCGCAAGCTTGGCGGCCAGGCCATCGGCGTCATGGTCACCGCCAGCCACAACCCAGCCGCCGACAACGGCGTCAAGATTGTCGACCCAATGGGCGAGATGCTCGAGCAGGAGTGGGAGGCCTATGCCACCCACCTCGTCAACTGTCCCTCTGACCAGGCCCTGCTCGACACCTACAAAGCGTTGGCCGCCCAACTCAAGATCGACACCGGCGCTCTCGCCCGAGTCGTCTATGGCCGCGACACTCGTCCCTCTGGCCACCGCCTCGTCGCTGCTCTCGCCGATGCCCTGGACGCCACAAACACCGACCACACCGACTACAAGATCCTGACAACACCCCAACTACACTATCTGACCCGCTGCGTAAACACCGAGGGCACCCCCAAGTCGTACGGCCATGCCAGCGAGGCCGGCTACTACCAAAAATTCTCGGATGCCTTTGTCCGAGCCCTGCGGGGCAGGAAGATTCAAGGCCAGCTGACCGTCGACTGCGCCAACGGTGTGGGCGGGCCTAAGCTGTCGGAGCTGCTCAAGGTTATCCCCAAAGATGTCACAGGCTTCGACGTCAAAGTGGTCAACGATGACGTCCTTCGACCCGAGGTCCTCAACCTCGAGGTGAGTCCCGTGCCCACGCGGTCCTTGAAACCGGCACGCTGACGATGGCAATGGCAGTGCGGTGCCGACCACGTCAAGACCAAGCAGCGAGCGCCCCAGGGCCCTAAGCCGGTCCCGAGCGCCCGGTGCTGCTCCTTCGACGGGGACGCGGATCGTCTCATCTACTACTGGGTCGACCCCGACACGGGCTTTTTCATGCTTGATGGCGACCGCATCTCGTCTCTCAACGCGTCCTTCATCGGCGACCTTGTCCGCTCCGCCGGTCTGGAGGATGACCTTCGCATCGGCGTGGTCCAGACCGCCTACGCCAACGGCGCGAGCACAAGCTACATCGAGAAGCATCTGCAGCTCCCCGTCGTCTGCACCCCCACGGGCGTCAAGCACCTGCATCACGCGGCCTGCCAGTTTGACATTGGCGTCTACTTCGAGGCCAACGGCCACGGCACCGTCGTCTTCTCGCAGGAGGCGATGCGCATCTTCCGGGAAAAGGAGCCGCAGTCCCCCGCCCAAAAGGATGCGCTCGAGACCCTGACGGCCGTCGGCGACCTCGTCAACCAGACCGTCGGCGACGCCATCACCGACATGCTCATGGTCGAGGTGATTCTCGCCCATAAGGGCTGGACCCTCAAGGACTGGGCCATGACGTACACGGACCTGCCCAACCGTCTCGTGCGTGTCGAGGTCGGTAACAAGGACCTCTTCAAGGCTACCGACGCCGAGCGCCGCCTCAGCCATCCGCCCGGTGTGCAGGACGAGATTGACCAGGTCGTGCGTAAGTATACGACGGCCCGCTCCTTTGCTCGCGCCAGCGGCACCGAAAACGCGTGCCGCGTGTACGCCGAGGCGGCGACCCGGTCCGAGGCGGACGAGCTGGCGAACAAGGTGGCCCAGCTTGTGAAGCAATTTGGGTCGTAGGACGACTAGAGTTGCTGACTGCGCTGGGATCCACGTTTGGGTCGGCGGGAGAACGGCTCAGGGGGCTAGGGTTCCCAGAAAAAAGATGACGATTAGACCAGCATGAGGCGTCCTAGGGCCCTTGAGAAGAGAGAAGGGGGTGTACGGATGGGAAGAGCAAGAGACGTGAGCAAGGGGATCGCCATAATCTCTTATGTCTTGACGACGACGGCCTTTGGGGTTATGAAGAAGAAAACGGCGAAAATTGTTGGGCAGCTTTTCGTTATGCCTGACGATGGATAACGTGCATCAAGAAGGGAGAAGTGACGAAAAAAATCGGAGGCCAAAAGGAGGAGAAAGACGGGTGGACGGGGGAAAAGGTGCATCTGGACAGAGAACACATGGTTCGTGGGGCGAGACGGCGACCTGTTTCCGAGAGGCAAATAGCTTCGTCTCCTTGGACACTCTACCTCGGCCGAGTCGTGTGGTTGGCGCTTGGTTATTCCCAGGTCCCAAAGAGAAACCAGGAGGAGGGTTTGGATGGGCAGGATTACTGTAGTTGCGCAGTCAATGACGGTCTGACGACGAATCTTTGGTATTTGCGCCCCTTACCGACGCACACCGAGACAAAAAAAAAGATTAGCATCACCCACGCCATGCCAATGCCAATGCCATGCCGGTTTCCGCGCCTCGACTTTCTTTCCTCTCTTCTTCCGTCCCTTGATGGTTTTATCACCCGCGCGCATTATGTTTGCCGGGTCCTCATCTATCAGTGCGCCATCTGGCGCGCGGCTCAAATCCCTCCCTCTCTCCCAACCGTAGTCGAATCACCCACATCATACCCCTTCCCGGTCCCCAGCAGCCCTCGCCACTCCTCCGCGGTAAACATTCGCCGCGGAAAGGAGCCATTTGGGGGCGGCTGTCTCGAGAGGAACTCCTAAATCCGTCTAGCACATGCGGAAGTCGCACTTGCCAGAGGCAGTGCGGGTCACGTCGCCCGTCTCGAGCTCGTAGTCGAGCTCAATGTCGAGGTCGCGGCGGTTCTTGGCGTTGGGCTTGACCTGTAGGGTGCACTGGACCTCCTCGCCCTGCTGGACGGTGAGGACCTCCTTGAAGTAGAGGACCGTCTGCTTCCAGTGGGTGTACTTGGTGTGGGGGCCGGTCGAGAAGCGGATGGGCTTGTGGCAGGCGGTGAAGTCGATGTCGAACCACGAGACGAGGGCGTGGATGAAGTCGTCGCGCTTGGCGGTGAGCTTGAAGGGCACGGTAAAGGCCAGGTCAGCCGTGGTGCACGAGTAGAGGTCGAGGGTGAGGACGGGCGTGGGGTCGGTGACGACTGTCTTGAGCTCGACGGTGTCGACGAGCGGCTCCGAGAGGGCAGTCTCCTTGAGGGGCGTGTAGTCAAAGCCGTAGACGTTGTCCCAGACTATGCGAGGAAGAATCGTGTCAGCCGAGGCTCCCATGGCGGGACGAGGGGGTCTCCTTACATCCGATCTTCTCTTCCTTGTAGTCACCATCCTCGATGCCGGCGAAGAAGACGGTGGCCTTGTCGGGGAATATCAGGCCGTCCTTTTCCAGATACCTGTCACGGGCGTACAGGACGGTGTCGAGCATGGACTCGTACAGCAGGAAGTAGCCCATCCACTCGGAGATGATGATATCGACCTTGGGGAAGGGCAGCTGCACCTCTTCCATCTTGCCCTGTACCAGAGTGATCTTGTCAGCCATGCCGTTGACCTTGACGATCTCGCGGGCCTTGAAGATGATGGACGACATGTCGACGCCGATGACGTGCTTGGCGCCAGCCTTGACGGCGAACCTGCGACGGCGCTGTTAGACCTGGATTCTCACTTGGACGAGAGAGAAGGGTGCCGTTCGGCCAGCGGGAGACTTGCATGGAGAGAATGGCAGTGCCGCATCCGACGTCGAGGACAACCTTGTCCTTGAAGAGGTGCTTGTTCTGGACAATGGCGTTCATGTACGATCTCGTGCGCACTTCATCTTTCTGCGTGGCCGAGACGTGTTAGCAGTAGTCGCGTGTACAGGAGATCCTGCCGCAACGAGTGCGCCAAGCGCGCGCGCATTCGCGACCAGAAAAAAAAACCGTCGCGGGGTGTCTGAGATGTGAAGAAGGGGTCTTCGAGGCGGGGGAGGGGCAACAAAGCTTACCAGCATTTCCTCGTGGATGCCTTTTCGCCGTGTAACAGAACGTCATTGGTTAGCCGGGACTCAGATGGGAGTGTTTTCTCGACAGCGAGGGGATGGATTGTTCATTACCGTGGTGATCGTAGCTATTCGGTCAGCATCGTCTTGGCCAGGCAGCGGAAGCGCAGGGCGCATCCGGGGTGGGGGCTTTACCTCTTGAAGTAGTGCTGCTCGCTGTGCTCGAGCGACTTCATCTTCTGCTCCGCCATCTCAACCTCCATCTTGTCGCCGCTCATGCTCGCGCCGGGGAGAGGAGGGATAAAAGAGAACGGGAGAGGTAATCGATGGTGAACGGAAGGGCGCCTGGCTTGGTGGGGGGTGACTGGACGCGGACGAACAAGAGTTCAAAAAAGACCAGCAAAAGAATATCGCCAAGAGAGAAGGGATGCCAAGCAAGGCGAAGAATCTCGAGTGCCGATGGACGTGTTCGAGGCAAAACGGGAAACGGGGGCTGCGGACAAGGAAAATGGCCAACGGTCTCGGCGATGGCGGCGGGACAAGAGGAGCAGGCGGGCAGGGTTTTTGTCGGGCAGAAAATTATTGGCCTGGCCGTCACCGCCCTGGCGCTGGCTGTCTTGTTTTGTTGACTGCCGGGGGGCGCCAGTTACTGTAGGTACAGTGGCTTGCCCCTCTGTAGCCCCTCTGTAGGACCCTGTTGGAGTCCACTGGCAGCCCCACGCCGCTAACGGTTGGTCCCCTCCCAGGCTCCAGGGATCGATTCGGCGAGGAGGGACAAACAAATGGAGGGAGAATGTATCCGAGTATGGGAAAACGTTGATGGAGTTGTTGTTTTGATATATGGGCAGGTTCATTTTAGCACAGGATGAGATGGCCGACTCTCAACACAAACCATGCAATGCAGCCAAGGGCCCTCTAGATGGGCCGCTTGCTCAAGCCCCGAGACGAATCAAGTCCATATCAAACGTGTTTTTCTGTAGACACCACAAGCAACGTCTCCACGCACACAATGGCAAGCCCCCTTTTCTAAACGTCTAGCCCGAGCAGTCTCTCGTCTCTGTCCACTCGAATTCCCAACGCCTCCAACGCCGGTACATGCAAGGAGCGACGACCATCCGTCTCTTCCGCCCAGAACAAATCTGAAATAGCAAAGTCCCACGCCCTCACACCAGCAGCACGCTGTTGATGCATCCCTCGTTCTCCGGGCTGTTGGTCACCTGCGCGTAGCGGCCCCAGACCACCTTGCCGCCGGCCGTCACCAGCCCCAGCTCGCTGACGTTGACCTCGATGACGGTGCCCTTGGTCAGGACGCCGAGCTGCGTGTACAGCGGGTTCTGCGGGTTCTTCTTGACGCTGATGATGGGCAGCTGCACCGTCACGCCCAGCTCCGGGTGTGTCACGTTTGCCTTTTTGTACCGCAGGCCCATGGGCCGGATGAAGCGCTCGTACTTGGGGTTGCGCCGCGTAAAGTCTTGCCCGACAAACGTCGGCTTCGTCACCATGCGCTTCCACGCCTTCTTCTGCACCTTCCGGCCCGTCTTGATCACCTTGAACATCTCCTCCTCGCTGATGCCCCGCACCTTGGGCAGCGGCACGCTGAACCGCGCCGCCTTCTCGGCCCGCTTGTTCTTGATGGCGCTGCTCAGCGCCTTGGCCGTCGACGGGTTCGTCCGGTCCAGCAGGTACGACGGCATCGGCGTCGTCGGCTCCTTTTCGTCGGCCGTCTTGACGTTGCGCTCCTCGTGCGCCTTGATCGTCTTCTTCATCTGTATTTTCTCATTGTGCCGCTTCTTCTGGTACAGCTTGGCCCGCAGTCCGCGCAGGTTCTGCGCATCCTTGGACGCCTTGTGGCCCTCTCGCGCCTCTCGCTTTCGCGCCCGCTCTTCATGGTCGAGGCGGCGTCCATGCTGCTTGCGCCACCTCTCCATGTACTCGTTCTGAGGCTGCACCCAACGTCTGTCAGCATCCAGTCGCCAGGTCATTACGGAAAGGGATGCAGACTCACCATCTTGGCGGTATTGTCCTGGCGGGCTCTTGCTGATTCCTCTGTGGCCGGACGACAGGGTGATGGCTGAAATTTCGCCGTCGACTTCTTTTTCGGCAGCGAGTGGAGGTGAGGAAAAAAGTACAGAGTACCTAGCTTACTTTGTTAGGTAATGTGACTTGGCCGGGGTACGGCGCCACGCTAATCCGAGACCCGTCTCGTCCATCTCTCCCAATGGCGACTTTTTGTAGTCTCGACGACTCAATCCCATGGTCTTGCCAGCGCAACCTGCAATTCCGCCCACGGTCCGAGGGCACCGCGGTCCAAGATGAGCAGAGCGCTTCTCCACCCCCTGCTCCAGCTCAAGGCACCCGTCGTGTCGCGCCTCGCGTCGGCCCTGGCGCTGTCCGTCGTTCAGCAACGGGCCTTCAACACCTCGGCACCCATCATCGAGCCTGTGCCGAAGCAGCAGCCGCAGCCGCAGCCGCAGAAGCACAAGCCCAAAAGGAAGGCTGCCATCCCGCCGGCCGTCGTCCATCAGCAGCCGCCGAAGCAAAGGCACGAGAAGAATGCCGCCAACCCGACAGACAGCCAGGTCAGGCCCCTCGCCTTCAAGAAGAGCCATCCCGCCCGGCCGCCCAGGCCGGTGGAAAACTCGGTCGAGAAGCTCCTCCCCTTGCTCGTCGCCCAGCCGGGCCACTACATCACCGTCCACATCCACGGCTTCCCCTACCTCGTCCAGGAGGGCGACCAGGTCCGCCTGCCCTTCCGCATTCCCGGCGTCCTCCCCGGCGACGTCCTCCGCCTCGACCGCGCCAGCGTCATCGGCAGCCGCGACTACACAATGAAGGGCGCGCCTCATATAGACCCGGAGCTGTTCCAGTGCCGTGCCACAGTGCTGGGCACCGAGTCGGAGCCCCTGCGCATCAAGCTCAAGACGAAGCGCAGGCAGCGCAAGGTGAAGAGGGTCAAGAGCAAGCATCGCTACACGATCCTGCGGATATCGGAGCTCCGCGTCCAGAAATCGGGCAAAGCCACGGGTCATCATATTGAAAGTGTGGCAAAGGAGACGACGGCTCCCCAAAGACCGGCTGCTTAGGAGGAAAGCTAGGGGAATGTATCGTTGGTCAAGCCTTCATAAGTGACGTTGTGTTTCATTACCGGCACGGAGCTGGCTGTACAAATACATCAAAACAAGGCCATGTCCAAACTGGCCCCCATTACAGGTTCAACAAAACGCTAAGCGATGTTGATAACTAAGGATCGCACGGTGCTGAGAGACTCAGACCCCGAACGCTAGGCTATGCTGACTCCCATCCGGACCGACGGGCTCGAAACGGTCCCGTGCAGTCATACGCAAGATATCTAAACGGTATATGCCTTGAAAAGGTCAAAGAATCCAACTCCTCAGCGCCAAGCCAAAGAACACGAATGCTCGCTCGCCGGTTTCAAGACCTTGTAAACTTTTGCAAAAGAAAAGAAGAGAAAAACACCACCGCGTAACACAGCGAGCCACTGTCCTCGAGTCCTGGGGGAAAGAGATGCCTCGTTTCCTTCTTATGCATCGTCGATTTCTCCTCTTCCGCCCTGGTTCCTCAACGCCTGCTCTCCCCCCTTTGATATTACGGCGGGAACCGCTCACATCCTCCCGGCCATTGCCTTCCTGATGCTGGACCAGTAGGCCTGGGGCCAAACGCTCATGCTCTCGGCCTCGGTGGGTATGCGCTCGCGACACCTGGTGACGACGCTCTGGATAATCCTAGCAAGCAGCTCCTCGTCGATGGGCAGCGCCGTGTCGCCCAGCTCGACGGGGTAGAGAAAGGGGTCTGTCTCGTGCAGGAGCTCGTCGCACGTGGGCCGCATGTGCTGCTCGCGGTTGAGGCACCGCCGCATGGTCCGCAGCAGCGAGGGTGGCACCGGCACGCCGCCCATGGCGCGCGACGGGAACTCGACGTGGTGGTCCCAGTTGATGATGGCCTGACACCGGGCCATCTGGTTGGCAATGTGGCCAAAGGGCGGCAGGCCGTAGACCATCTGGTACAGGATGCAGCCCAGCGACCAGACGTCGCTGGGCTTCCCCAGCTTCATAAGCTTGGGCCGGCCCGGCAGGCGTCCGCCGCGGGGGTTGTTGGCGTCCATGAGCGACTCGGGCGACATGTAGTTGGGCGTGCCAATCTGCGTCTCGCGATGGACATTGACCGTCTCGTCCGTCTGGATGGCGTTGGCAATGCCAAAGTCGATGAGCTTGAGCCGGCCCCTCACCAGCACAAAGTTGGCGGGCTTCAGGTCCGAGTGCACAATGTCATACTGATGGACCGACTGCAGACACTCGAGCATCTCCTTCCAGTAGAAGCGTACAAACACGGGGTCGAACTTGGACTGCTCCGGGTTCTGCCGCGACGTCAGGAGCTTGTTCAAGTCGAGCTCTCCCATCTCCATAAGCTAGCAAAGGCGAGATGTTAGCACGCGCGCACGTCCGCATTTCCACGGTCGGTTGGCTATGGCTCACCAAGGTAAGCACCTGCTTGTCCGAGTTCATCTCGTGGTCAAACAACTTGATGACGCGATCGACGCCGGACAGCCGCCCGAGCAGGTCAATCTCGCCCTTGTAGCCCCTGACGGTCGTTTCGTCGGCATTCTCCAGAGACACGCGCTTGAGCGCAAACATGTTCCCGTTCTCCGCCGTGACGCGGTACACCTTGGCGCTGCCGCCGCGGCCGAGGCAGTCGAGCCTGGTGTAGCATTTGCCGTTGACCCGGAGGACATTGCGCCGCTGCTTGGCCTGCGTCGTCGTCGCCGCCGCCCCCGCCGTCGACGTTGCCGCCTCGAGGACGGACATTTTGGGCGGCGGCGGCGGCGGAGCGGGCCTGCGCGGCGTGTTGTGCGCGAGGGGGGCGAGCGGCTTTCTCTCTGGCGAAGCGGCCTTCGCAGCGCCCAGTTCGACGCTCAAGGGTCGCCGCGAAACCTTGTCGAGTACGTGCTCGGACGTGGCTTTCGATCGCCGGTAGCTGGCAGGGGCTTGGTTCTCTTGGTCGAGGGCCGCGGGCATCCCGATTCGTAGGGGCTCACGCCTCTCGTCCGCGTTCCTACCATCCGGTCGAGTGCTCCGGGACGGCGGCCTGGCAGACCCTGGCGCGTGCAGGTCAGCATCCGAGGCATACCTCCGTAGAATGGCTCTGGCAGCGGCGTTGCCACTAACGGGGCTGCCAGAGTTGAAGTTGCGAATACCGTCGGCGTAGTAGGACGCGTCGGGGGCTTGGTCGCCGAGCTGGAGCTCGGGCTCCTGGCTTGGCATCATGGGATCGCCTTCGCCGTTGACCTCGGCATCCTCCTCGCTCTGCCGTCTTCGTCCCCGGCGCGCCGGCCCGCTGAGGAAGCTGCCGGGAATCTTGCCGACGCGCTTGACACGCATCGAGCTCTGTAGGTTGGCGTTGTCGTCGCTGCGGCTTCTCGTCGACGGATAGCGGGAGACGCTGCCGTGGCTGGCATTGGCGGAGTTGCGGCCGACCGTCTCGGGGGGCTCGGGCTGCTCCGAGTCGACCTCGAGTGCGGACCGGTCGGCAGCTGAGCGGTCCCAGTTCGATCGCCCGGACGACGGCGCCGCAGAGGCAACTCGGCCACGGTTGCCAGAGGATCCGGAGACGATGCGCACGACGCGCTCGGCCCGGGCAGGAGTGTTGACGTCGGGCCGCTGATCTTGCTGCGAGTCGGACCTCCCGTCGGCCGACGTGTCCCGGGCACCAGCGCGGCTCGACGGGCGCGCCGGACGCTGCGCACCACTGGCGCGAGACGTCGAGGTCGAGCGCCTCTTGGAGGGCTGCATCTGACCCAGGCTTTGGGGCGTGTTGCTGAGTCGCACGACGCGCTTCCTGACGGGGCTGGCTTCGCTGCTCGGGGGCCTGGAGGCTCTGCTGGCGTCGGGAGGCTGGGCGCTGGCGGCCCTCGAGTGTCGCTGGTCGTGCGAGGGCGCCGCTCCCGACGCGCTTAGTTGGCTGGTACGGCGTCGTGTCCGCGGGGGCGAGGACGGCCTGTCGACGGCGTCGGGGGCACCGTCGTTGAGCAGGGCCTTTGTGAGGGCGCTGAGCTTCATAGGCACAGGGATCTCATCCTCGGAGCTGTCGTCGTGGTATTGCTGCTGCTGGCTGCTGTTGTTGCTGGAGGGCGTGGGGCGGGCGGCGGAGGAGAGAAGCTGGTTCCCGCTCCTGGCGAGGTTCGTCCGCGAAGGTAGGCGCCTCAAGGTCTGCTGTCGCTGCGACGCCCTTCGAACGGGGCCGGCGGCCGCCGGGGTGGGCGAGACGGTGGCCATGGGGGAAAGGTCTGGACGCGTCGAGTAAGCGTGAGGTTGGGCCGCTGGCTGTCTCGCTGGAGGAGCAAAGATGCTGCGAGGAGGGCGTGAGTAAAGAATGAAAGCTTTACGCGTCGATTGCGGCCATGGTCCAGGGGGCGTCGAGATGTCGGGCGATGGGCCGCGTCCAAGGGATGATGAATTGGCATCGTCGAGGGAGCGGCGGGCTTATTTTGGCTGTTAGTGCACGAAGCGCAGCGGGCCAATCAGAGCGCGGCGGGTTGTCCCGGGCAACGGGTGCTGGAGCTGCTGGGCATGGCGATGAATGCTGGAGCTGCTGGGTGGTCTGCATAAGCAATTATAATTCATTACCTTGTATCCATTCATGAGCACACATAGTTAACTTAGTCTGTAGCATGCAATGGCCTTTATTGTCCGGCTCATGACGAGGTTCGAGGCTGCGTTGTTGTCGTTTGCGTTGTCCCCAAGTGCGTTGTGTGTTTCTTTTTACACGCCATTCGTTTCAGACCACTTGCAGGCCACAAGGAATTACTCGTAGGTATAATTAAGTTATTAATTACTGTACCTACTGTACTGGGTAGGGAAGCAAGCAAACCCATCTGCACGTGCCGCCGGGTGTCCTCTGATGGAAAGGCATTCCGTAACTTACAGCCCTGCCTGACAGGTGCTTTATTAGTACTTTTGCCCAAACACGGAGTCAGCAACTTACCTTACCAACTTACCTACTCCCACACCCCTCCGAAATCCGGGGCACCACCGCCCAGTTTGTCTCCTCCGAGCTCCATTCCCAACCGTCGCCGACCTTTCCTCCATTCTTCCCATTCTTCCCTTCGCCCCAGGAGCCTCATCTGCGTTTTCTGATTCCCTTTCTTTGGCGCCATTGCGCGCGAGCACACACCTCCAAGTGCCCAGCCTCGCTCGATTGCCGCCCCTCCTCGTCTCCCTCCTCTCTCCATCCGTCGATGCCGGCGCAATGCCTCCCTCGCACTCGGGGAGGTCCTGGGCGCGCGTCCTCGTCCTGACGCTCGTCGCGCTGGCCCTCTGCGGCGCGGCGAGCGCCTCCGTCGGCGATCGGTCTGCCGAGTTCAGGAAATGCCTCGAGGTGCATAACCCCCTCGGCGCTTTGCTTCAACACCCTTCTCCCTCTCAACATCCCCCGTCGACGAGAGCTGACATTTCTTGACTTGCGCAGGTCTGCAGAGCCGAAAACTGTGCCCCTGGCAAGGAACAGACCCCCATCCGTGCGTCCGATCCCTCCCATCCTCTTCCTCGTCCGCCCACCCAGCAGGGACTGCCGACAAGAACCACCATCGTCTATTGCTCTCTTTCCCCCGACTCTACCTAACATTGGTCCATGACAGCCCTCCGCCGCCGCCTGCTCCTCTGGAACTGCGCGTCCGAATGCGACTACACCTGCCAGCACATCGTGACCGCCGCGCGCGTGGCCGACGCCCGCCCCATTGTCCAGTTCCACGGAAAGTGGCCCTTCTACCGCTTCCTCGGCATGCAGGAGCCCTTCTCCGTCCTCTTCTCCCTCGGAAACCTCTGGGCGCATTGGGACGGCCTGCGCAAGGTCCGCGCCTCCGTCCCCGCCAGCTACCCGCTCCGCCCCTGGTACGAGTGGCTCGCGCGCATCGGCATCACCAGCTGGGTCTTCAGCGCCCTCTTCCACACCCGCGACTTCCCCCTCACCGAGCAGCTCGACTACTTCGCTGCCGGCGCCAGCGTCCTCTACGGCATGTACTACTCCCCCATCCGCATCTTCCGCCTCGACCGCCCCAGCCCCCGCCGCCGCTCCCTCCTGCGCCTCTGGTCCCTCCTCTGCGCCCTCCTCTACCTCGCCCACGTCGCCTACCTCAAGGGCGTCCGCTGGGACTACACCTACAACATGGCCGCAAACGTCGCCGCCGGCATCGTCCAGAACATCCTCTGGAGCTGGTTCAGCTACGACCGCTACCGCAAGTCGCGCCGCTCGTGGGCCACCTGGCCCGGCCTCGTCGTCGCCTGGGTCACATTTGCCATGAGCATGGAGCTCTTCGACTTCCCCCCCTGGCTCGGCTGCATCGACGCCCACAGCCTGTGGCACCTCTTGACCATCGGTCCCACCATTCTGTGGTACAAGTGAGTTTCTCCGTCATTTGTTTCCGGGCCCAACCAGACACGACAAGGGGGCGCGGAAAAGGAAAACATTATGCTAACTCGACACAGCTTCCTCGTTAAGGACTCCCGAGCAGACCTCGCCGGAACGGAGCGGCTAAAGGCATAGCTGTATTAGCCAGCCCCCTGGCTTCCCCTTCACTGTAATGTATTCTCAATACGTACATCCAATAGTTACATACACACGCAATGTGCTTAACGGCTGGTCCGTCGGCAAGTTCTCCCGTCTCTCGGAGACTTCCTACGCATGTCTACGGCGGTTTTGTTTTGCACGTCGCCAACGGTCAAAAGTTTCGGTGTTTGAGCTGAGCCATCTCTCATTCTTCGCCGGGACTAATGCCCAGACGCTCGCGCTCGCAGGCATCACTTTCTACCAAACACTTGCCACGCTCCTTCCAGCAGCTCTGTCCGGAGCCGTACGCACCTGACTACAACATGACGCCCCTTTCATCACATGAACGATTGGCGTCCAGTATGCACGACCCCTCAGTATCTCGCCCCGTGGTGAATCAGGGCGAGAGGCGCAAGACCGAACTTTAACCAGTCCTTGGCCATCCTTCTCCTCACCTTCTCTCCCCATGCCCTCTGCCGCATCGCGGCCAAGCTTGGTTGGGGGAGCATCGCCTTCATGACGGATTACGACCCGTGGCGCCCGCAGGCAGTCGGCGAACTCGTCGTCCCGATGCCCATCGGAGAGATGCTCGGCAGGGACGACACCATGCGCGCGATGACGCTGGTGCCGCGCAGGATCGTTGAAATCGGGCGACGTGCGATCGCGCTCTTGGGTTGAAAACAAGATTTTCCGCGTCGTGTCCCATCGATCATCAAGTGGTGAGCAGATCGCGCACCGACAGGCCCCGTCCACGGGCGGGCGGGCCCCGTCTATCTTTGTTGAGCATCAAAAGCGCCGCCGAGGCTTCATGGTCGAAATCGTTTTGAAGTAGAATCGGGCTTGTAAGTGTTGATTCTGAAGCCGAAGCCATACCCAGGACATGATAACCAGGACGCTGCGGTCCGAAAGCCGGCGAAGTGCCTGCCGAGCTGCTGTAGCCGTAGTGTCCGAGGTCCGTCGAGGTGAAAAAGTGCGAGAATCGTCGATGATGATGGTCCTGCGCGAGCAGAGCTGGCGAGATGGAAGGCTGGCTGTGTCTGTCGTGGTTGTCTGCCAGTTCTGGCGACGCCATGTCCGAGTCCGTCATTTCAGCTTCACCGACCGCTGGGTCCTCGCGCAAGGTAGGGTGAAAGTCGCGGATAGGGGGCAGAGGGTCATGAGTCGAATCTCCGCGGTCCTGATCCTCGTCGTACTGGGCCTTGAGCTTGTCCACACAATCCTCCAAATAGCGCACGTAGTCAATAGAGGCCTGTCAACCCCAAGTCAGCCTCGATTGGAGAGAGAGTTGCCCACAGGGAATGGTGGAGGTGAAAAACCTGTAGAATGGCCAGCTTGTGCATCTCTCCCGTGCATGCCGGGATCATGCCTTTAAGCACGGCAAACTCTTCGTTCATCTTACTGCGCCTTCTCCTCTCAATCAAGCTGTGGGCGGTTTTTCTCGCAATCTTGCGGCCCGCCGCACTCGTAGAGTTGGGCTGCTTCTTCTTTCCTTTGTCGGTCCCTGTGGCGCTGGCAGCCGCCTTGGCTGCGGTCGCTGCCCCTCTGCCGGCAGACATATCAGGGGTCTTTTTGGAGGAGCCAATGTGTCCCTCTGCTTGCTGTCGAGGGTTCATTTGGATGATCTTTCTCGATCTGGTGGGAGGGGGCGGGAGAGCAAAGGAAGCCTCCCTATGCCCCCTGGCAGCTGATGGGCGGCGCGGCCTGGCAGTCTCGACAGGCCGCATGGAGTGCGAGACGATCAGAGGGCGAGTGGCTGATGAGCTGTTTGCGTCTAGGGAAGAGCGGCGCGAAGCATCATATATCGCGGGGGGCGGCAGCTCAAAGGGGAGATGGAGGGCCGGAGATTGCTGAAGTCCGTCCTTGCCTGTGATGTCAGTGGACGAGCCCGGGGTCGGAGGGAAAGCCGGACGCGGCATAGCGAAGAGAGCGTGGCTGGTCCGGGGAGCAAGAGGGACGGTTCGTGCCCGGATGACAGGACACGGCAGGTCTCTGGAGGCAGTCGGCAGCGTTTTGTAGGCAGTCAGTCGGACGACCTGGTGCCGCTTTGGGGGCACGAGGTTGAGATTGGGTTGAGTGGGCCGTTGGGCCGTATGAGCGGGCTCTCGTCGTGGACCGAGATGACGAAAATGGAAGACTCGGGGCACGACCGTCTCGGCGCTGCTGGCCGAAAGTTTGTGGCTGGCGGATGGAACACGGGTAGCAAGCAGTGGAGTTGAGCGGTCCCGGAGTCTCGTCTTGTTTGGGATGGTTGGAGCGGCCCATTCGTTGTCTTCGTTTTTGGAAATGTCGGGCTGGGGAGGGAGAAGCGAGGCCGAACTGTTGAGTGTGGGATGGATGGATGCAGGCAATGTCGCAGCAACGGCATGGGTGTTGCTATCGCGTCTGTGGAGAACTCCAAGGAACCCGAGGTACTGGGAATGGCGGATAGGCTCGCTTCGCTTCACGAGGGCGCTGATTCCTCGGGTGGGATGTAGTCGCATGAGCCTACCGAGGGCGGCATTGACGAGGAACAGATGGAAGAGGAGAGAGAATGGAAGAGGACGAGACCGGGGATATACAGTACATCAAGGTAGTCACGACGGGCTGCGGCACGTTACCCAAGACAGGCAAGACGAGGCAAGGAAGGCACGATTGGGGAGGGGGGGAGGCGAGACATGCATGGCATACATGCTCTCTAAAATTCTTGTTTAATCGCATTAAATTCCCGATTTAATATCCATCTCGTCCCGACCTGTCTAGGAAAGCCAATGCGGAGAATAAGACGAAGCCAGCCCACCGAATAATTAAGGGTCAACCGTCTGCAAAATGCAAAAGTCAGGATTAAAATGAACAAGGAGAGAAAGAAAAGCCTCTTCTTCTTCGGCATGTGCTCTCCCCCCCTTCCCCTTTCACCAGCCAATGGCTGGGGCCTGCCGCATTGTCCAAGCATCATGGAGAGAAGAAAAGGTCGCGTGCTCGCCATGGCGGCCGGGCGAATCACGAGGCCGCATTTGCCCATGTGGGCGTCCTGTCTGGCTGTGGAGAAGCAGCATCTTGGGGAGCGCAGATAAATTAGAGAGCCATTTGACAAGCCGGCAGAGGGCAGCAGTGCAAAGGGTGACGAACGGTTGGCTGGAGTGGCATCGCATCGTGGTAATGCACAGGCATCATGGCCGTAGAGCATGATCCGCCGCTTGCATCTACGGAGGCCATCGTCATTATTTTCTGACTTGCATGCCTGCTTCGCACCTTTGTCTTCTTCCCCCCTGCTCATCGCCGTTGCATCGACAACTAGCCGGCAGGCACAGACAAAAGGCGGGTCAAGGCTCCTACAAGCCGTGTTTACACAGTTGAACCTACAAAGCATAAGCCCCCATGGCGTGTTTCCAACGAGCAGCAGCAGCAGCGGCTTCGTCAGGCAAAGGCCCTAGACCTCGTTGCTCGGGTACGCAACCTGAGTCGTCACGTTAAACTCCTCCTTGACGGCCCGCATGTTCACAAAGCGCGTCAGCAGGTTGGCGCTGCCCGCCTTGTCGTCGGTGCCGCTGGCCCTCGCCCCGCCAAACGCCTGCTGCCCGACGACGGCCCCCGTGCTCTTGCAGTTGATGTAAAAGTTGCCCGCCGCGTTGCGCAGCCGCTCCTCGGCGAACCGGATCGCCTGCCGGTCCGTCGCGAACACGGCCCCCGTCAGCCCGTACTCGGACGTTCCGTCCACCAGCTCGCACGCCTTGCCGAAGCCCTCGGGCCCCGCGTCGTCGTACACGTACACGGTCAGGATCGGCCCAAAGAACTCGGTCGACAGGAACCGGTGCCCCGGGTTGGTCGTCTGGTAGATGGTCGGCTGCACAAAGTAGCCCCGCGACGAGTCGTACGTGCCCCCCGTCAGCAGCTCCATCTCCTTGTCGCCCTTGGCCTCGTCAATGGCCCCGGACAGCTTCTTGAATGAGGCCGCGTGGATCACGGGGCCGAGGAAGTGCGAGTGGTCCCACGGCTGGCCCACCGTCAGCTTCTTCGTCTCGGCCACCAGCCTCTCCTTGAACGCGGGCCACGCCGACTTGGGCGCGTAGACGCGCGACGTGGCGCTGCACTTTTGACCCTGGAACTCAAACGCCCCGCGCACCGTGTGGATGGCCGCGTTGTCAATGTCGGCCGACGGGTGGATCAGGTGGAAGTTCTTGCCGCCCGTCTCGCCCACAATGCGCGGGTACGACTTGTACCGGCCCTCGGCGACGCCCTCGCCGATGGCCCCGTACAGCTTGCGGAAGACGGCCGTGCTGCCCGTGTAGTGCAGCGCGGCAAAGTCGCGGTGGCCAAGAGCAACCTTGGTGATCTCCTCGGGGTTGCCGGGCACGAACTGGATCACGTCCCGGGGCAGGCCCGCCTCGAGCAGGATGTTGTAGACCAGCCAGTTGGACGCAATGGCAAAGTCGCTGGGCTTCCAGACGACCACGTTGCCCATGAGGGCCGGGGCGCCGGGCAGGTTGCCGGCAATGGCGGTGAAGTTGAAGGGGCTGACGGCGTAGACGAAGCCCTCGAGCGGGCGGTACTCGAGGCGGTTCCAGACGCCGGGGGCGTTGTGCTCGGGCTGCTGGCTCATGAGCTCCTCGGCGTAGTGGACGTTGAAGCGGAAAAAGTCGGCCAGCTCGGCGGCGGCGTCAATCTCGGCCTGCCACGCGTTCTTGCCCTGGCCCAGCACCGTGGCGGCCATGATGTCGTAGCGGTACTTGCCCGAGATGAGGTCAGCCGCCTTGAGGAAGACGGCGGCGCGGTCGGCAAAGGGGAGCGACTCCCACGCCGGCTTGGCCGCGAGCGCCGCCTCGATGGCCCGCGTCACGTCGCCGGGCGTCGCCGTGTAATACGAGGCGACCTTGGCGGCGTGGTCCGAGGGGTTGAGCTGGTGCGACAGGGACGACGTCTTGACCTGGACACGGCGTCAGCGTTGCGGGGAGAGGCAGACGGGGGCGCGGCAAGACGGTACCTCGATGCCCCCGACCACGACGGGCACCTCGAGGGGCAGCTTCTGCTGGAGCTTCTCGATGGCCGCCGTCAGGCCCTGCCGCTGGGCGCTGCCCTTGGCATAGTGGTGCTGTGGTCGACGGGTGTCTGTGTCAGTCCAGGGCCGCACCCGAGGGCCGGGCGAGACTCACGTTGGGCTCGTTGGCCACCTTGGGCGTCTTGAAGGTGGCGAGCGTGCCCATGCCCATGCGCTGGGAGGCCTGGCTGGCGCAGCGAAGGCCCGCTCTGTTGAAGACGGCCGACTGCATGGCTTGCTTGGGCTTGGTTGAACTATTCAAGTGTGCCTCTTTGGTGTTGCTTTCGTCTCTCTGCAGCCGTACGAGCTCGGGAATTGGTCCTTTGCAAGAGGGTCTCGGGCTCAATGCTGATATACCCTCCGAGTGTACGAGGAATTGAGACTGCCGGGGCATCCCCACAGGCCCTCTTCGGCTTTCGACGGTTCAACTGGCAGTCCGGCGGGGGCGAGACCCTGCCCCCACTCCCTTCAATTACCTAATAGGCCCTAATAGGCTGCATCCATCACGAAGCTGGGGCCGTCATCCACGCCGACTTCGGCGCCCACTCACCTCGTCCCTCACCGAGCCGACAGCAAGCGACGCGCCCTGTCTCCAACTTCCCAAATCTGCACAGTATTGATACCTTTTCTCACAGGGCAAACAACGAACATTCGATCATCGGGATTCCCCGCCTCGTCTTGACGCTTCCACGACGACAACAAAATCATCCAACTCGTCTCGGCATGGCCATGGTCAACAGAATCATACAAAAATCGCACCCGGTATCTCTAACCATGAAAAGGGCAAATATCCAGCCAACATGACGAAACCACCACTCCTCAGGTATACGATCCGGTATTAACAACCCCTGGGAAGCCCTCCCTCTCGTCGTCCCTCAACGGCCAAGCCGGACCGCTCGGGGCTACCATGAGCCAGAGTCATAATAAGCGTACCTACTCTCGTAGGCTTAATCCTTCAGATCCACAGTCGCGTCGTCGCTTGCCGGATGGCACCCGTCATTCGCTCGGCACGAGAGCCAGAATCCCCCCAACCCCCCGACTGCTTCACCACCGTCTAGCAGCAGGCTTGCCTATCGAGACGTAGCCGACGTGGTTGATGAAGCCCGCGTCTCGCACCGCAACGCTGGAACCGTCAATCCGTACCCTTGCGTCTTGCCTTCGGGGTCGTGCTGGTTGATCTCGACATTGATGCAAATATCGAGGCTGCCATCGTTCCCGCGGCCGTGAGTCTCACTCGAGGCCGCCTTGTGCTTGGTGCCGGCGCCGACCTCGCCCTTGTGCAGCTGAGAATGGCCGTTTCGTCCGAGGAACGTCTCGAGTGCGCCGTCTTGGCTTGCTGCCGGTGCGTCGCCATTGGCCTGCACTACCGGGGCGGTGGGCGAGTTCTCCGTCAGCGTGGCAAAGTTGCGGCTCGGCATTGTGCACTTGTTGTGGTTGGCCGTCTTGTTCGCATCGCCCGGGTCCTTGTCGAAAAAGTCGAGGAGCGTCTCGTCCGTGTCGTGGTTCAAGTGGTGGATCTTGTTCCTCCTCGCAAGGAGGTTGGCGACCGCCTGGGGAGGGGGTTTGTTGACAATGGCCGATGAGATGATGTTGGCCATGTATCGGTTGTCCTCCTCGACCGGCACCTTGAGCTTGGGATTCGAGTAGAAGCGGCCCAGGGCGGCTAGGTGCACATCGCCCCCCAAGATGGTGACGCGGACGGAGAACTCGGTGGCAATGTCCTGCAGCTGCAACATGAGCTCTGCCCGCTCCGTCTTGTGGGTCCTGGCCGTGTAGTGATCGTCGAGATCGTCGAGGAGGTCGACGCTGCCGTCAAAGTGGTTGAAGAGCCCGCCGCCCAGGCCAAAGCGGCGGTGCAGGAACTTGACCGGCCCGATGATCGGGCTGCGCAGCACGTTCTCGAGCCAGGTCAGGCGCTGTACCACTTTGTTAGCGGACGCCAATGTCGTCTCGGCCACAGAGGACCTTACCGGGTACGCAATAGGGATGCCGAGGAGTAGTATCAGGTGCTTGATGGGCCGCCGAGAGCTTGCAGCCGCGCCCAACTCACTGCGCAGCCTCTTGAAGATGAGGTCGTACGTCTCGGGGTAGTTGACCTGGTGTCGCGTGCGCTGTTTTTCATCTTAGCCGCCAAGCCTGCAGGTCAGGTCGTGGGAGTGCTTACCTCGGTTCGCGCATCGATGCCAACGAGGGCGACGCGAGCGCCGAGTCGCGAGTAGATGTTGTACGAGTGCTCCGCAACATAGGGTCCCGGCTCCGTTCCAACAATGTACTGCTGGTCCGGTCTCGGCTCGGCCACAAAGGTGTCGATGAGCTGCTGCGGATCCGGGCCCGGAGCCTCGCCATCCGAGTCGAGGTAGTCTTGCCGGGTCAGCGCTAGTCTATAGAGATCACTACAGCAGTGCTCATACTCACCAGACGTATATGTGGACGGCGGCGGCGCCATATGTTGCTGGAAGAGCATGTAGTACTTGTGCGCGGTGCCACCGATTCCGCGGAAGACATCGCAGCGCATGAAGTGGTCGACGTACGAGCCGAAGCCGTCGATAATCTGCCAGGGAAGTCGGTCAATGGGGGGCTCCATGGAGGAGACGGCAGCTGCCGTCTTTCACGGTCAGCTTGCAGACTCACGTCGTGGTCGTCCCAGATGTTGAGCTGGGGTATCTGGCCGTTGGCAATGGCAAATGGCTTCGAGTCGTACCATCGAATGTAGTTCTGGAGGTAGTAGTCGTCGCATTCGGCGCGCAGCGTCTCCGGGAACGGGTAATCTCTCCGCTTCTTGGGGTTGGCGATCTCAGTCCATGCACGCAACGGGCCGTCGACCCTGATGCCGTCGTTGTAGATTTGGTCGCCGCCGCCAATCATGACGTGGAAGGGCGCGTGCGCGTGCTTCCTCATGACGTCGTTCCAGAGCGGAGCGCCGCTGTAGGCGTCCTCGTCGGTGCCGACGCTGAAGCCGTTGCACGAGTGGAACATGAGTCGCATGGACTCGTCGGCGGCGGGGACGAAGAAGGCGTTGACACGGGGTTTGTGCTCGCTGGAGATGCGCATGCCGGGGACGTGATACTCGTACTTGATCTCGTCGGGCTCGAGCGGCACGGCAATGTCAAATGCCCAGAAGGTGACTCGAGGGTCCGAGTAGAGGCGCCGCGACTCGAATTGGGTGCTCTGGTCGGCTTGATGGCCGCCATGCCGGCCGTTGGCTCCGTTGGTATCGTCGGCACCGCCAGTCCCGTGCGCGGGCGCAGAGGCAAGCTGCCGTGCCTGGCCGACCCTTTTCAAGATGAGAGAGGGTTGGTAGAGGACTTGATGGCCGCCTCCCTTGGCGACGATGAGCACGCTTCCGTACCATCGGGCCTCGTCCATGCGGCGGTAGTTGAGCAACGGGCCGCAGACAATGTCCTTGCCGTCTGGCGCAACGGCCTGGCCACGCCCATCGTCCAGCTGGCCCGGCCCCGCGGCAACGTTGATGGGCTGGTGCTGGCCGGCGGCGTTGGCGTCGTCACCATCAGCCTCGGCGCGGTTCGAGTTGAGGAAGCTGGCAAGGGGGGCCGTCGTCCCGGTGGTGACGGGCTCGCGAGCTTGGCCGTGCTCCTGGCCGGCATGGCGGTGAAAGGACGAAGACTCCTGGTGGCGCCAGCGGCTGGCGGACGAGTAGGGGTTGCGCTCAGTCTCATGTCGGACCTGCGGGTGGCTTTTGTCGTCATCCTGGGACGCCATGCTGGAGGGTCGGGCGCGTTCGGACAGCCACGCGGGTTGCAAGGGGGGCCGGCGCAGAAGTCGGCGCGCGTCCGGTGGGAGGCTTGAACGGCGCCGAGGCGAACAGACGCGTTCCCGAGGCCGAGGCCGGAAGGGCGACTCTGAGCCGAGCCGGGCGGTGGGGAGCCCAAAGGCAGGGGGGCAAGGGGGGAGTGATCAACAGCGTCCAAGACAGGCCGATACTTTGTGCTTCGCGCGATTCGGCGTGTGCTGGATGTACAGATGACGAGGGAGCGAGAAGGGGAAGGGAGGCGGGAAGATTGCAGCAGCCTGTGGGGGGCTGCGGGAGCTCTCGTTGGAGGTTGGAGCAGCGGGAATGACGAGCTCCCGGCTGACAGGGGTGGCCATCTTTGCTCCCGTTGCGTCGGCCAATGGCGATGGCACGACGATAAAGGGTTGGCCGGGGGGAGATGATAAGCGTTGGTAATGAGACGAAAGAATAAGGATGCGCGGCAATCCACACTCGCTCCCCCGCATTATACCTACAGTAGAGTGCAGCCCATTGTACTGTAGGTGTGAAAGGTAGGTGTGTACTGTAGGTACTGTCCTCTGAAAGGTGACATGTCCCGAGTACTTTGCACAGGGAAGGGCCATGACGACGTACTCGGAGCTTGCGATGCCCTCGCCAAGTCCAGCACCCGCAGAGTGGACCGTTGCCGCTACACTGGCTCACGTGGCCGAGCCTGGGCCAGGCGATAACGGACGACAACGAGGACGAGCAAATGACGTCTGGTGGGGGGGACCTCTCCCGCACTCGGCATCGGCCGGGGCTCCAGGGTAGGTGCCAAAGGTGCCTGGGTCTTGGCACCTACCGACGTGTTGTGTTTGTGTTCGGATATGACGAATGGATCATATGTCTTGATTAAATTGGCGGGCCCTGATCGCTCTGGTGTCCGGACTCCAAAGTCACATTCTACAGTACAGGCGGAAGGGATCTGGTATGCACCAGGCAGCGCGGTTAGGAGCCGGGATGCGCCTCCACAATGCAAAGTCCCAACATAAGTTCACCGTGGGCTTGACGATGCTGGGCTCCTTCCACGACGAGCGACACAAGTCTCCTGCACTGGAGCAAGAAGCCCGTAATGAAGCTGCCCTACAGAGTGAGTCCCTACAGAGTGAGTCCCTACGGAGTGAGTAACCGAGGACCATCTGAAAGGCAAGGGTTGGTTCGGCAAGGCACGTGGGGCAAGACGTGGCTAGAAGAGACATGATGCCGATGAGATGGCTTGTTTCTCCCCCCCACCCTGTCCGTCTCCCTCGTCACCATCGTCACCACCGTCATTGTTTAATCAAAGTTGCCTGGCCGCCAATGAATCGGTCACCCAGCGCTCCGAAGCTCCTCGACCGGATTGCGATCGACGTCTTTGCCCCACGCCCCTCTGCCACCGAGGAGCATGTCTCTGGTCTGAAAGGGCAGAGCAGGGCCGTCGTACCGCTTCATCGTCATGATAGCGAAACCCACGCCAACTGTTTGACCGGTTGCCCGGCGGCATCATCTTGCATCGCAGTCCCGGCTCCGAGCCAGGGGCTGTTATCCCGCAGGGGCTTCTCTCGCCTTGGTCCAGACACGGCTGGTTGACAAGATTTTCATGCATCATCACATTACCGTATTTGTTCTCCCGACAAGATGGCGGGTTAACCTGCCGTTCCCGTTGCAAGCGGCATGGCCTCGTCGAGAATCAGGCCGGGATCCCCTCGGGCCGATGCCAACTCCGCCTACTAATCTAGGCTAAGCGCCTAAGCCGTATCAACGGTATAACGTTAGGTAATTACTGTACTGTACCCAACTGGTGAGAGGGGGCGCCGATATGCGTGCCGGCCGAGGCACAAACTCGGCTAAGACTCAATCCACTTTCGCCTGTGGCAGGGAGGCCTGGGAGCAGCGGAGTCTGGGTATCTCGATCGGTTCCTCTGACTGTCTCTGGCGGAAACCGATTTAGGAATGCGGCATTCCGTCGTCGCGAGACACTCTCGAAGCAAAGAGAGAGCATTTGATGCCGGGAGAGGCTTGGCTTGGCCGCTGCTTGGCCGCTGCTTGGCAGTCTACGAGGTGCCAACGACGGACCCGCGTGCCAGGTACGGGGTATCGGGGAGGGGGCTTAGCTAATCAGGCCAGTGCAGGCATTGCTGATTGCCTCGGATGGCGTGCAGCCAGACCATGTATCCACTCAGCCCAAATTTTCTCGTCAGTGGCCGCACAAAAATTTTCGCCAAACCTCCTCTCTCCCACTCATCTCCTTCAACTGCATCCCATGGATCGCAACCGCGACGAAACACCGACGTGGCAGTGCCATTATGCACGAGCACGACACCCTCCACCGGCAATCTGTCAAGCCCGGCTGAAGCAGTGGCTTCTAGTCTGAGCCAGCGCGCCCTGCGATCTGCGCCATCCCGAGCTCCTACTCGACCTGTTTAGCAATCCAGCAGCCACAGTCGGTGCGCCTCTGGGATGACTCCTCCTTTGGCCACCGGAACAGGATAGTGTGTCCTGCCCGCCGTGCGAGGCCCAATGAGTCCGGAGATCTCTGGCGGTCAAGCGGCGTCGCTTGGGCGTCTAGAGGTCTCGACTGCCCAGTGGCGGGATCCTGCAGCCCCCAGCGCCGAGGTGAGATGCGTAGGCGCCTGTGAGAAAGACGGTGATGCAAGTGTATCTGCAACGGCATATGTGTGTACAGCGATGGGCTCTTTTGCCGTGCTCACCAGCTGAAGGAATATTCCAACGTGCCAAGACCAGAACATCCTCATCATTACCAAACACCCTTGCTCTTGCTGCTCTACAGGCTCGGGTGCATGAAGATGAGGGAACATGCTCCCCAATTGTGACGGGCCCGCGTGCCATCCCAGTTCGCGCTGCAGACTAATTACCATGTGTGCGACAGCCGAACATGTGCGCAGTACTCCACCGACTACCGGACTAGACGCTGGGAAAGGGAGATGAGGGGGGCTTGGTTCATGGCAGAAGAGGAAACAGATGAGTGGCAAGAAGACGGTGGATTGTGCTGGACCTGATGGCAGCGGCTCCCCGGAAGCAGCTACTCGGGTAAACAGTTGGGCATCTTGTTGAGAGCCGTGACGGCCAGGACGGATTGCCCGCCTTTTTGCTTTTTCCGCGCCTTGTCGTCCTTCTACTCCGCAGTCGCGCTGCCAATATTCTCTCAAGTGGTGAGGAGGTCTGACTAGAGGCACTAGAGGCATCATGGACCGCCAAGGCCACGAATTTCAGCCAAAAGGTGGTCTCAGAGAGGAGCGACTCCCAGACTCTGCCGCAACATGACTCCAGGAACGGATACTTGAGGGCTCTCGGTGTCTGACCTTTGCACCCGCCCTGAACCGGCCCGGACTTGAGGTACTCTGGGCCAAGCAGCGAGGTACTGCGGTTGTCGGTCCCATCTCCCTCCCTGGCCTCCACTGAGGGGCCCCTCGTAGCACGCAAAAAGCATCTGCGCATGGACGGGCAATTTTGCAGAGTGGAAAGGGGGAAATTTGCCCATGCGATCCGCATCGGCGGGTCATTGCTCATGCAAGCCTCGGGGGGCCTGTTGGGAAGCGGCCGGTAAGTTACGAGTAAGACGCAAGGCTGAGCGGCGAGCGACATGTGCAACGTGCCTGGTCGCGATTCGACGGCGCGTGTTTCTGCGCAACAGAGCGCTATTTGATTGCGCGTCTGAAGCTGAGGGGGCGCCGCGCGGGTGTCTATCCGTAGACGGGCCATGGTTGGGAGTTGGGATGGGCAAGAAGGAAAGCAAAGACACGCAATACCAGACACAGACACACATGTACGTACGCTGCATCTCCGACGTCGCCCTCGTCGTCGGGCGTCCGACGGTTCCAAGGGAGGGGGACGGTT
This sequence comes from Hirsutella rhossiliensis, assembly GCF_020360975.1. Classification (NCBI taxonomy): domain Eukaryota; kingdom Fungi; phylum Ascomycota; class Sordariomycetes; order Hypocreales; family Ophiocordycipitaceae; genus Hirsutella; species Hirsutella rhossiliensis. The sequence goes on along the minus strand of NW_025408687.1, from coordinate 817,534 downwards.
GCTGTGCACGATGAGTGATCAGATTGAGACGTCTCGTCTGCTGCATCTACAGTACATGACGACGCGGCGTCCAATCTGGAACAGGCAAGACGCCTCGTAGCGCACACCGGGCTCCCGTGCCGTGGCACTGCGACGGCGCACAGGGCGTACTAGTAGATGAAGATGTGCATACAACGTGGAGAGACAAGCTAAGCTTTTGACCCTTTGTCTTCTGTGCTTTCTTCCTTGTCAGCCCCCAAATCTGTTGGTGGGTATTAACTTAGATCGGATCATGGAAAAAGGGCCATGGGCCAAATTGCCGGGGCAGCGCTCAAGGCAGCAGCGAAGAGGACCGTGGCAGTTGCATTGCGGCACAGGAAGGGATAGGTACCTAATACCTTAGGTACAGGATCTTACTGATTGAGGGAGGGTACCTAAGGTAGGTACCTACTACCGAGTACGGATACCGCTCACAGACCGAGGCGGCTGGCAGGCGACGGTTTGCAGCGTGTAGACCGGCTTATACCTAAGTTACGTCCCGACAAGGTAACGGTATTCGAGCAGAAAACGCGGGTGAGCCGTTTGCTGCGTGTGTGACCACGCCGTACCGGCCGTACCGCCCGCTTCCCGTCCACCCTTCAGGATGGATGGATGGAGGGATGGTGCAACATGGCCTGCGCGACATTCCCGCGCCGTCCTCTGTGTTTCGCAACATGCTGCAATGCGATGCCCGTGGCCGAGATGCCTGACGGGCCATGATTGGATGCCGGTAAGGTACCGAAGCATAGAGCAATACGAACACGGCCTCCCCCAATCGCCGCCGTGGAAGGAAGAGTGAGGCCGCCGCTGCGGGTGACTGCTGCTTTGCCCCGCCCGCATCAACTGACGACGGCTCGCCATGAATAAAAAAGTTGTGCAGCTGCCCGCGTGTACCATTCGCATGTAAATTACGGAGAATTAGACAAGAACTGTCACCCTCTCGTTTGCCGTACGCTGCACTTTTTCTTTTGGCGGGTCCCGAGGGGAGCAAAAAGAGGGCCTGTGCCCTCTGCCAGTCATCCCGACAGGCCGTCCAACCAGGGTGCTTGACCTCACCTCACCTCATCATGCCGATTCAGCCCGGCCAGCCCCTCTTGGAGAGGTGGGCGCACGGGTTCGTGAGGTCGGCGTTGGCCGGTGGGTGTCGCAACCCCGACCGAGGTTTACTGTGGAGGAGCCTGAAGGAGGGCGCTGTGGACACTAGGCCACTTTGGCCCGCCGCAGTAGCTCCCAGGCGCCACTGCGCCAGGAACAGGGGCTGAAAGGCTCCGTAGGTACTGTACTGTAGGTAGTGGAACGCGGCCGCGGATTCGTTGGAATTGCCCAATTGGAGGCGCTCTGGCCTGCAAGTCTGGACGGCGCGGCCGTGTATGTGCGTGCTTACATAGTTGCCCATTGGTCTTCGTACACACAACAGAGCCCGCTGGGCAGGCTGTTTATTGTATCCGTAGCTGTCTGCGTATTCGTATACCCATCGAACCCATTGAGAGAGTGAGTGAGTACCTTGGGTATTTGAGCCACACGGCATTTGATGTACACCCACTCCGGGTAGCGAGCGGCTGTATGGAATGGATGGCCGGGGAGCCAAAGGAGCGACATGTCTGCAGCTCGAGACAGGTATGGCACAGGTATGGCACTTGCATGTTGCAACGCCCTACAGAGTAAGTGCTCGACGGTCCTCTTCTCTCACTCTTCTCCACCTCCCCCAGCCTCTTGGGGCTGCCGACGGCATGGACTGGCGAAAAGAGGCTCGCTCAGCCGAGGAAATCAGACCCTTATGCGCGTGCAGTAATTAGCCTCTGGATGGCACGATGTCTACTGTGCAGTACAGTACAGTACAGTACAGTACAGTACAGTACAGCGGTGCACGTGCACCGGCGCTGCACATTTGAGGTGTAGGTGTATGTACTCCGTATGTACCTGCAGACTGGCGCGCATTCCCAAATGGATGCGTGGTGCGGGTGGCATGACGTGGGCCCCCTGTTGGGCCCCGGCACTGCGAATAAGAATTGGGAGAAGGTCTTTGCCCACACCTCCGAAACACCCCGCCCACCCCCCTCCCCCGGCCCCCCTTCCAGCATCACCCGTGCATCTTTTCAGCCCGTCGCCCCACTGAATATCTTAGGGACGGAACTCCCGTGGTACTTACCTACCTCCAGATAGTACGGAGTACCTACCTGTAGTAGTAGGCCTAGGTAGGTACCTACCTAGGTACCTTATTGGCACTTACCTTAGGAAATAGCGGGTACTGACTGTACTCCGTACACTCTCGCCAATCTGCCATTACTTACAGCAACATCCATGCACGCTCTCCATCCATGACACAGCAAACGATAATCCATGGTTCGACGCACCCAAAAATACACCTCGCGGGCTGATCTCGTCAACCCGTGCATGGGGGCATGCTCAGCACAGGTACAGTAGTCGTAGTGGCCGTGGTAGTTCCAGGCCATGGCCCAAGTCGACCCAAGGACGGTTTGCTTTGCGCTGTCGCCGGTATCCGCACCCGCTAGACCCTCTGTAGGAGGTACATTGCGCTGCCCGTCTCTCGTCGTTCAGTTGTGATATCCCCAAGTCTCCTCCTCAGAGACTTTCCACTCCCATCCTCTCCCCTCCTCTCTCTTCCTCGCTCTCTCGCTCTGTACCCTGCCGTCTAACCCCAACCTGAACCACCCTCCCCCCCTCCATTGCCAAATCTCCGCGCTCTGAGCCGCCTCTTGTCTCCGTCGACGACATCTGGTGCCTCTGCCTCCCGTCTCGCGCCTCCGATCGGGGCCTGCCCGCCCAAGCCGACTTCATCGACCACTGATGTCAAGAGCCTGTCCCTCCTCCCGGCCCGGCTTCGCTCGTCCAGCCGCCGATCTCTCGCGGGATTAGCAGCTGCTTTCTCCATGCGGAGCTTGCGAATACCACGACGACGCACGACTTGTACCACTAGCCGCTTGGAGCTTCTCTGTCGACCAACTCCCCTGCCCCCCTTCCCTTGCTTGCTTTTCTCTCTCCCTCCCCTCCTCTCTCCGCCTCCCTCGCCCGCTCTCTCTCTGCCGCGTGCACCCTCTTTTTATCCGACACGCCGTCGTCTGTTCTAGCCTAGAGCCTCGTCCCTCTGCTGGCCGGACAAAGGTGTAGAGGGATGTTGGAGTTGGGTTGATTGCCTTCCTCTTGCCGTCTCCCGGCACGCTTCTCAGCAGACGTTTGTGTGTCAACGACGGACGGCGCCCTGCATATTTCGTGCCGCGTCGAAGCCCCTCTGCTACCACCATGGCCTCGGCCGTGGAACAGTCCGCGCCGCTCTTCTCTCGTTCACAGTCCAACCCCAACATCTTCTCGCTGTCGTCGTTCGAGAAGCCCACGGCCAGCCCCGCCGCCTCTCTTCACCACGAGGTGCTCGACTGGAAGAGCTGGGCCGACATCCCGGCCTTCGAGGTCCCCTCTTTCAACTCCGACTTCGAGCTCGACACCTCCGTCTTCGCCAATGGCAAGAATCCCTCTCCGTCTCCCAGGCCCGAGCCGCCTCCACAGGAGCTCGAGGTCCCAGACAGAGTGTCCCGAAAGAGCTCCGTCGCGCGCTCGAGGACCGTCTCCCTGATCAACCGACCTCGCTCATGGCTCTCGTCCAGTTCCAAGTCGACCAAAGATGCTGCAAACGACGACCGGCGGAGCAGACCCCCTTCGTCGGCTGACGACAACATCCCTGCCCCCGTCGCCGCGTCCTTGGAGCCGTCCGAATCCAAATCGTCGGACCGAGGCATGCCAACCCCGGCCACCTTTGCCAACTTTGCCAGGTGGTCGTGGACGACTGCGTCTCGCTCGCCATCGCCCAAGACAGTGCCTAAACCCGCCCCCGCCAAGCCGCCAGCCAAGCAAACCAAGGCGCCACCAGAACGCCTGCAGCTTATCATGGACCCCATCACGGAGTCCGACTCGAGACAGACGAAACAAGCCAATTCCGCCGATCCAACCAAGCCGGCCAAGCCGATCAATCGCTCGGGTTTATATTTCGCCAAGATGAAGAACAAGACACCGGCTCTCGCCGTAAGGGCTCACGAGGGCCCCGACTCCGACAATAGCTGCGCTTCGTCGTCGACGAGCCTCGGGAACAGAGCCTCCAACAGCGACAAGACGAGTGCGTCGCAGTCGACCTGCAGCGACGGCAACACAGACACCCCGGTGACGGACTTGTCGACCGAGACGACGTTCCCCCAACACGATCCCTTGTGGCCTTCCTTCAAGTCCCTCGAGGCGGACCTGAAGGGCTTTGGAATAAAACCCACGGCGCAGCGTGTCGGCCAAATCAAGAATGGCCTCGTGCCCTTTTTGAGGAACTCCATGGACCACAAATCGGTCAAGAGCTTGAAGCTCGAGGATGTCGACCGGAGGGCCACCGTGCTGAACAAGTGGTGGGTTGCCCTTCTCGACATGCTGTACGACCGAGCCCAGCATCCCGTCCCAGGCGTCGACCGTCCCATTCTACTCGAGGCGGCGACCCTGCTCATGATGCGCCCCGAATGGCGGCAGGCCACGACCTACTTTCAGCCGCTGTCTGAACGATGTCCGGCGGAGCGTGTCCGATCGAGATCCTGGACCAACGCCTCCCAGTCGACCGACGCCTCCCACCGGTCGGCGCTACTGATGGAGTCGGCCGAGCACAACGTGAGAACCATGTTTGTGTCGAACCTTGTAAGGCAGATGGGCTACGTGGTGGAGAAGATGTCGGTGCGCCACGCTCCGCTGAGCTTGGTCAACTTTGCCGGCAAGACCTGTGCATATGCCTTCTTCTTCGCGCCGGGCGTGGCGGACATCCTCGTTCGGCTGTGGGGCCTGACTCCAGAGCTGATCCGTCGCACCTCAGACGTGTTCAACCTACCCCGAAAGGACGGCGGGGAAAGCGACGACATCGTGGCCCTCTTCCCCCCCAAGCTGGGTCCTCTGGGCTGGACGTCGGCGAGAGCAATGTGGGACATGCTGAAGCAAATTCCCAAGATGTCGCTCTTCGTCGCCAGGATCGGCTGGACGGGGCCTTGGGTGTCGCGGTGGAAAGGCCGCGACACCGATCTCTTCTTTATCTTTTGCAAATACTTTCACGTTCTCTTGGACCAATTCATCCCGCCCGGTCTGCCCGTGACCGAAAAGGCCCGATCCCCGGCCTTTCTCCTGATTCACGCCCAGCTCCTCTCCATCATCGATACGACGATCCACCGGCAAATGGCCCTTGAACACGCGTATGGCCCTCCGTTGATGGACTCGGCCAACGGGGCCGATGCGTCAGCCATGGCCGTACCGCTGCCTCCGACGAACCTTCTAAGGAACATGTCTGAAAATGGATCGGTGATCCTGCTCCGAGACTTTCTCGCCGACGACGCCCCTGAAGTGGTGAGCGCGCGTCACACGTTCGCCGAGGCCTTTGCGTGCCTGATAAAGGGGGCAACATGCAAGACGTCCCAGTACAACAGCGCGGCCTGCTTTACGCTGTGCGATTTCCTCGACGAGGTGATTGTGATTTACCACGATTTCGAATCCCGGGATGCACGGTCGAGCTACATCGACTGGGACTTCTGGCTCGAAGTCTGCAAGCGCATCATGAGCTCCCTCAACACCATGTCGGAGGTCCGCATGCTCTCTTTCCTCCATACCATCTGGGACGCGGTGGCCAAGGATCCTCGGCGCAAAGCAACGTTCTGTTTGGAGTGGCTCCTGACCGAGGAGACGTTCAACTCCTTCTTCAATAACTGGTGCCCCATGGTCCGGGCCTACTACCAGCGTCTTTTGTGCTGGAGGATCTGCCGTGACGACGGCAATGCCAATGAGGTGGATCTGTAAGTTAAGACCCTCGAGCCAGCGAGTGAGAGGCCAAAGCTGACACGAGGGGTCTAGCAACATCATGCTCGTAGCGTCGGCGAGGCTCAAGACTGTTTGGTCTCACTACCTGTATCTGAAGAGGAGCGCAGAGGAAGCCGGGCGCGCCCTTCCCTCGACCATCCCCATGAGTCCTGCTGTTGGCAAGAAATTTATGATTGTCCGCCAAGAGGTCAACTCGGCGCCACCAGGCGTCTTTATGGGATTCGACACGTTTGCCCGATCCAGCGCCAACGATGCTCTGCCCGCCCACTGCTACCCAGAAACGCAGCTGCTGGTCAAGGGCGACTCGAAGAAACGGTGGTCCTTACTCGGCAAGGTTCTCTCCATGACTACCGGCAGCAGCACCGGCCAGCCGATGGCCTCGGAAGGACCTGTCAGAAGTCCAGTCGCGGAAAGCGATCCGTTTACCGCTCGCCGGGGCGCGATGGAGCTTTCGACGCGCGCCATGGCGCCGATGCTTTCGAACGGAGCCAAGCCTACCTTCAAGACGCCCGCGATAGAACCGGACTCTCTTGGTTCGTCCCCAGTCTACGACGAACAGAGGTACACCTTTAGATTCATACTAGGCTGGGTCCAGCAGCCCGCGCCGACGATAGGGCGTGACCTGACACGCCCCAAGCTCCCCGCCCCCGCGCAGGCTCAGGTTGCCGCAAGAGCTCGAGACAGGCCCGTGACGCCGACGGCGCCAGTTCATAGACCGAAGGCGCGGCGTGCCGAAGATGCAAAACTTAACGGACCGAGCCAGACGGGAAGGCGGACCTCGGTGAATGCCTCCGTGGAGGAGTGGCTCAGAGACACGTCCATGGCGACGATTGGACTGGGCAACGAAAACTGGAACATGAGCAACCCAACCATTGGCGAGAGGCGTGTCAATCCTGGTGCCGGGTCTAGAGCGGGAGCGCAAGACCATGAAAGTGCCCGGGAGACGTTGGTCAAGGCGGTGAAACCGAACGGGATATTCGGCAAAAACTCGGTATACTCGGGTCGGGCTTTGGCCGAGTGGGCCCACGTGGTGGCGGAGTATAACAGCTTCGTGGAGCGCCGGCGGGAAGAAGGAGTCGAACGCCTGGGCGAGGTGGAAGTACCCGGGCTCGGCGTGGAAGGGTTTCGCAAGATTGGTGGCTAGCGGCCACGCCGGCGATGCTGAGAGAAGCGGCCGAGGCTCGTTTCTCACCCACGCGTTTACTTGCACAAGGGTTTTTTTCCCCTTTTCTTTGCCGTGCAAATGCGAGAGGGAATTGTGTGTTGCATGCTGCATCTGAATCCGACGCCCCGACTCCTTTGGACAAGGGACGGGGACGTGCCTTGGGGTGTTGGAGTATATTTCTGGTTGCTGGAACTTGGGCCCGAGGGCCATTTGGCTTGTGGGTTGGCGTTTATCGGATTCACAATGGTGAATAATTATAATGCGGTGCCAGGGGATGAAATTTTGATATCACTGGAGGGCGGCGAGAGGAGAGGATCTGACGAACAGAGTGGGAATCAAATGGCTAGGCCGAGTGTGGGGGATTTGGGAGAAACTGCATGCGCATAGGGATCAATACCACGGATCATGATGTTGTCACGCGGCGCTTGGTGATGAAATGCCAGGTGCAGTAGTCGGCAGCGCATGGTCGAGGCGGGCCACGGCAGTGCCGGGAAAAGCGGGGCGGGGCGGGGCGGGGCGACCATTGAGAGACGAGGGCATGGCCGAATGGGGCAAGCGAGCGGATGCGGAGGGCTACTGCATGCGCGACGGCTCGATATGTGGTGTGTAGGGTTTGTAGGGCTTCGGATGCACATGGATACGAATACGGGAGGCGTGCCTGAGACGGCCGAGCTTTTCTGACGGGGGGCTTGGCGCCTCTGATCTGTGCTCGCCAATCTGGAACGGAGAGCGCATACAGCAAATGAGGCATGTGTAACGCAGCGCTTTTGTGGCGTGTGATGGAATGAAAACGACGAGAATAAGAAAGGGTGTGCAGCCGGGGGAGGCGAGGGCGGGCTTGGCTGCTTGTGCTTACGAAGTCGTGCACGTGAATGGACGGAAGTCGACGTATGGACGGAAAGCAACGCTGTATTCTAGAAGGATACTATACAGAATTAGTTCGGTGGCGTTTTGGGGGGGAAGGGCTGTTTGACGATGCCTGAGCGCAGGCCGAAGATGGCAAGTGTCAGTTGCATGCTTGGGTACGAGGCCGCCGTGCCGCCCAAGAAGGGCTCTGGGCTGGTCGGCCAGCGCGGGAGCCGCCGGATCTAGACGTGTTAGTATTACTCGGCTGGTGGTGCGTGAATGGAGGCGCGGATGATTGACGGGCAAGTGCAAGCCAAAATACAGTTGCTACGTATTCGTACTTGGGCAGTTTGCAGAAGGAGCCGCAAAGGTGCTCCCCCCCCTCTTCCCCCCATTCCCCCGTTGAGGTTTTTCCCCCCTGCCAAGGCCCTGGCTGACGTCACAGGGACAAGAGGGACATGAAGGGACGGATGAGGGGGACCAAAAAATGCAAGAAGGTGACGAGGACCGGGCTCGTGATTTGGCGCCTCGGCGGGCTCGTCTGTCTCTTCAAAAAGCAGCAGCAGCAGCAGCAGCGGTGACCCCGACAGCAGCAGCAAGCAGGGCCTGGCCTTGTTCGGCTTCCTCCCCCTCCCCCACTGAAAAAAAAAGAAGGGGTGCCGTGCGAGTCGGGTGTGGCAGAATACGAGTTTCCCTCATTTTTTTTTTAAGTCACGGGGCTGGGGGGGTGTTGGAGCTGGAATCATGAGAGGGCGTTTTTGGTCGGCGCAGTGCCGTTCCAGTGCTGCACGGATATGGTATACTCGGTCGGTAATCAATCGTCTTGGGATAATGGAGGAATTCTCTGGCAATTGATAATTGATTCCTCTCCGCGTCCGGAACAGCAGCTCGCTCTCACCTCTCGCCGCCGGGCTCGCCAGCTCTGTCTCAACCCCCCTCCCCCCACCATGTTTCAGGCAAGGATTGGCGTCTTTTCGTGCCCGTTCCCACCAAAATCCACGAATCTCCTTGTCGTTGGAGGATGCGGGGCAAGTATTCGTTGGTGCTGCTGCTTGGTAGCTACAGCACATGCATGACGGGATACGTGCATTCGACAGCAAAAGAAGATTGATGCTGTATTCGTCCTCTTCATTTTCTTCTTCTGTACCGAGTACTCTGTCATGATTCTTTGCCCCGTAATGCATAGCTCCTCCAACTCAGAGAGAGGGGGGGGAGTGCCAGAGAAGAGAAGAGAAGAGGGAGGAGGGGGAAAGAGGCAGGGAAAGAGGCACCCATCGGCCCATCATTTCTCCACTTTTCCTTCTTTTCGATAAGGAAAGCACTAATTATTATCGCGACCGCCGTCCCTGTACATACGAAGGCGGAACAACCCATTTTTCCCCATCCATCTCCGTTTCCTTTGCCTCGCTTGATTAATCTGTCTGTCCCCTTATTACCCTCCCCCCCCTCTCTCTCTGCCTCTCTCTTTTTCCATCTCCGGTTCTTCATCAGCTTCCTCCCCCCCCCCTCCACAACCCTTAACCCCCCAATCCTCCTTTTCCTTTCTCTTCTCTTTTTCCTATTCTCTTCATCCCCCTCGTCCGGGCCCGTCCGCTCATCAATCTCGCCGGCCCGACAACAATTCCTTCGCCTTTCATCACCGCCTCGTCATCCCTCCGTCACTGCATACAGACAATAATATCCCATCACCACCCGCGCCATGTCGACAATGGCCGCTCTGTCCCCCGCCGCCCCCGCCTCCTCGGCCACCCATCTCCAGGTCCCCGGCGTCGCTGCCACATGCTCGCCGTCGGGCGTCCCCGTCCGCCCCAAGTTCAATTCGCACCTCACCTCGGATCGCCTGCGCGAGGGCGCCGGCCTCTACCTGCCCCCGGCCTTCCGCACCGGCCGCAGCAATATCCGCAAGGGCCGCACCTCCGTCTTCAAGGAGCTCGGCCTCGACGACCCCCATTGCCCCCCTCCCTCTCCCGTCGTCATTCTCGATCACACCCACTTCCTGCCCGCCGCCGCCGCCGCCCCTCAGCCCTGCCCGCGTGCCGCCGCCTGAGAGTGAACCCGGGGTCTTGCTGCCGTCCTTGTTTCGCCACCATGGTCCTGTTGGCAGCTTCGTCCCCGTCATCATTAGTGAGTGACCGAGCGGCGGCGCATCACAAGGCAGCCCAATGACCCACAACGACAAACAACGACGCGAACCCACCCAACGTGAACTTCAAAAAAGGGGGGTTACAAAAAGAACGCATTTACAACGTCATACGGAACGCGATTTTATGCGCAGTCGTCCGGCGGGTCCCCTCCCTCCCGGCTGCTGGGCGGCCCGGGCCTTGCAACGCGATGACACCACCACCGAGCGAGATCCTTTTTTTTTCTCATCTTGTCATTCTTCGATTTTGGAAAACCCAGTGAGGAAAAAAAGAAACTCGTGAGAGAGTGTGAAATGTCTTATGCTGCACGGTAACCATGGCATACGGACGGCGTCGAGGTCAGCTTGCTCATCATTCGTCTTTTGCTCATTTTGTCAACTTTGCACGCGCGCGAATCATCCTTGATAATATCCGATGGCGACTTCGAATCGAGGAAGCCATGGTCACCATGGAGTGCGTACATGCGCCCCGGTCTAATCTCGAGGCCGGCGAGCCTCGGTCGATACCCTTTTTCTTGTCATATTTTATTGCACGTATTGCTGCTTGTTCGTCTTAGGCATGAATCGCATTCAGATATCCTTTTCTTCATCAAAAAGTAACCGATGCAGTCTTGTGTGAAAATTGAGCCTTGCAAACAAGTTACAAGTTCGGTAGTTGCAGGTAACCAAAGAAATACAAGTTGCCGCCGCAGAAGACGTTTCCATCAGAGTCCGCGGCCCAACGACACGCCAGACGCCTCGCATGCTGTTTCAACAATCATCGCCCTTCTCATTCCTTACATCTTCTCCAGGTCCTTCTTGGGCATCGTCTTGACAAACGCGTGCCCGAGAAAATGCAGCCAAGTCTCGTTCTTTTCGCGGTCCTTGTTCTTCTTCTTGCCCTTCTTGTTCTCCTTCTCGACGTCAGCATTATCATCGTCAGCGTCGTTTGCCTCAGCCTCAAGCTCAACTCCCTCGTCATCGTTGTGATCCAGCGCGTCCCTTTGCTTCTCCCGCCGCATGCGATACGCGAGGTGCAGGTAACGCTTGACCGTGAGGTCCTGCATCTTGTAAAACCTGTCGTCGGCCGTGCTGTACTCGACCTGGTACTCGAAGCCGCGGGGCCGGGGCTTGTGCTTGGGGCTCTTGCTGCCCGGGTTCCCGCCGCGCCACTTGGCCTCGCGCACGTCGTTGATGTATGTAAGGTTGGCGTAGTATTGCACGTAGCCCGTTAGGGTCAGGGGCTGGGCATGGTGCGCCGGTCCAGGGAGAGACTTCTTTGGTGGCGCTTCGGGCACGATGAGGTCGTCCTTGTCCCTGTCCTTCTTGTCACCCTTCTTTTTCCGGCCCCGCTTCTTCTCGGCCGTCACCTGTCGTCTAAGCTCCTGGTGCTCTTCTTCTTTATCCTCCTCTTGTGACTGTGGCGCGGCCGGAGGCGAAACCGCTTGGCCGTCAAAGGTATCCTTCCAGAGCACTGCCTGCTCAAGGCCGGTGATGTTGTACTCAAAGACTCGCAGCGTCGGGAGGTAGTTTGGCACGACGCTCGGGCTGACAAAGGACACGTGGTAGCGCTCTGCGTGCTTTCCACCAATGTTTCTGTACTTGTGCTTCTTCTTGTGCTTCCTGTGCTTCTTGTTGGTGACCTCGCCCGAGCCATCATCGTCGTCGTCGTCGTCGTCATCGTCGTCGCCGTCGCCCTCTTGGAGCACACCGATAATCGGGTCTGGTAGATCGGACCACTCGTCGCGCAATTCCAGGAGATAGTCGCTCTTGGACTGAATGGACACGCCACCGTCGGGGCTCTCTGTGTCCTGTTCTTCTTCGTCGCCGCCGTCGTCATCTCCTCCAAGCCTGTCCACGTCCCCAACCAGATCCAGCTGCTCGGTATCCTGGAGCAAAAAGTGGTCAATGTTCATGTGGCCAAAGACGGAGGCGGTGACGACGTCACGGTACTGGCGCAGCCATAGCGTGTACCTCTGCCAGCACGTCTCGTCCCAATTCTGCTTGCTGTCGGTCCTGGCCGGGGGCACGTGGCCCATGAGGATGGCCTTGAGGTGGCGCTGGCGCATGCGCTGCAGCTGGACACGCAGCCACTCCATGTGCTTGTAGCCCGGCTCCGAGGGGTCGGCGCAGCCGTCGACGGCGGCGTTGCGCTCAAAGAAGAACATGGTGTTGAGGCTGAAAACGGCAAGCTTGTTGGGGATGACCTCGACATAGAACCAGCCGCCGTACTGGAAGGAGTGGCGCTGGTCCTCGGGAATGAAGCGCTTCCAGATGTCGCCGTAGGCCCGAAACCATCTGTTGGGCCCGGGGTTCATGATGTTGTGTGGCAAAAAGTCATTGTTTCCAAAGGTAGGGATGACGGGCACGGAGAGTTTGCCGTCACGGGGCGAGGCAAAGGTGTCGACGACCTTGCGGGCGACGGCGCGGTTCGAGTCGAGGACGGTTTTTGCAGTGCGGGGGTGCTTCTCGTCGCTGTCGTGGCGGGCCGAGTCGCCGGTCCAGACGACAAAGTCGATGTCGTGCTTGATGTTGTCTGCAATCCAGTCGAGGGTGGCGTTGACGAGGGCAAATGGCGAGTCGCAGTCGGTCTTCTCTGCGCCGTAGGTACCGGCCATGCCCTCGCCGCGGTGGCAGGCGATGCCGGCGGCCGAGGACGAATGGACCTTGTAGAGCTCATCGGGGTGGAGGTCTGCGGATGCGGGGGGGCTGTATGTCAGCGATGCTGAATTGTTGTTGTGGGAGAGGAGGAGGAAGAGGAAGAAGGCATGGTGGGGGAAGAGTTGCAGATCTCGATAGCGATAAGGCGTGGTGGTTTCATACCGGTAATGTGCAGGAAGCGACCATGTAACTGGGGCGACTCGGGCTCTCGCGTCTGCACGCGGCCGGCGACCGACGACGATGCGACGAGAAGGAGGTGGATAAACAGGGAGCCCGCGTGGAGCCTCATGGTAGCGGCGAATAGAGCTCTGAGTCGGAGGGTTCGGCCGAGCGAGGGGATGAAGAGGTTTGAGCGAGGCGCATCAGGTTCAGAGACAAGGTGATGTGTCAGAGAGGAAGTATAACCAGGGAGCGAGCTCCACCAGCTCACGAGAGAGGCGTTCAATGGATCGTTCGACGGCACTGCCGGCCTGGTGGCTGTTGTGGGTGAAGTAGAAGGTTGATTGGTGGATGGCGGACCCAAACTTTAACAAGTGCCCTTCCGAGAGACGAGGTCTGGAGGGAGCAGCGCTTTATCGGAGGAGAGAAAGAGAAAGCAGGCAGGTTATAAATCCGGCAAGGGGAAGAAGGACTGAATCAGGGCCACGGAGTCGATGGGGGCCAAGGCTTGAAGCTGCGACGGGGTGTGGAGAAGTACACCGAGGCTGCGTACCCGCAGACAGTCATCTGTGGTGGCGCATGTGGGCAACGTCAGGTGCCCTGTACAAGCCACGCAAGTCTCGGGCCTCTCTTGCTTTTACCGATCCCTGGCGGTGAGAGGGCAGGGGAAACAGACGATACCTGCTCCTACCCGGTAGCAGCACTGATGAGGGCCTGCTGCCGGTACTCGCTCCCGCCCCTGCCGCCCTCCCACACTCCCGCTAAATTAATGAATTACTGCAATGCCTGGAAACGCCAGCTCCAATGGCACTTCTCATCCGCCACACATGGGCTGCCCTCGAATAGCAGGGCTCCACCCGTTCGTCCGGCCGGCGTCATCACACCCTCTCTCATGCTGTTGGCTTTGGCTGATCCGATCGCTGTCCTTGGCCGGCCTTCTGACGTGAGAGAGAAATGACCGCATCTGTCCCTCATCATCCTGCAAATCCCGAACCTCGGCGAGTCTCTGCACTGCAATAAGCCGTTCCCTTTGTTCCCCGATGTCATCGTCGCAGCCGGTATAACCAATGCCGTGTCTGCGTGTGCGCGCATGTGCACTCAAGGACAACCAGCGAGCCCCCATGGGGAACCATGCAACAACCGCCTGTCTTTTCTCCCCACGGACGGACGGTATGTGCGTCTCTCCTCTCCTCTTCATGACATGTGAAAGTCGACGACGGGGTGGGCTTTCCGTCTGAAGCTTTCTGGCAGGGGTCTCGAGCTGTGTCCCGTAGATGCTATGTACCTCGCTGCCCCACATTCCCGTCCGGAGTACGGGCCAGAGTTTGCCCGAGGAATCGATATTTGGCTCTCATTTCCCCCCTCTTCTTCTTGCTTTTCAACTTCAACGCAACATTCGTCTCGTCGCGGCCCTCGCCGCCAGGCCTCTCCTCTCCCCAGTAGAGAGTCGCCGCCTCCCGAGTACTTCGTTGCCAGACGAAACCCCCTGCCGCCTGTTTGAGGGAGGCCGTCTCTTTGCTTTCGAGCGTAACGGCCTCCCATGGTTTTGCGTGGCAACATCCTGCTCCCCTCACCACTTTGTCTCTGGCCAGCCCATCCAGCCGTCCAACCTGGCCCAGTGCTGTGCATGGGCTTCATCATCCTGGGCCGAAATATTTTGCCATCGTGTCGGAACCTTGGATAGCAAAAAGCGGTTAGCAAATATGTACCGAAGATATTTCTCTCCAGGGAAGAAGAAGAGAGACGGCGAGTAGGAGGGGGGCTCTAGACGGGGAATATGTACACGTGCAAATGTGTCTAGTTGTAAAAGAACAAGTCTCCCGGCTGCTCGACCCAAGGAACTAACCAACGTACCAAATCGAGTAAACAGCCGTTCCATCAACCTTGCCGTGCCGTGAGTCTCCTTGGCGCGTGGCCGATGCCGATGCCATGTGCAACTCGCCGATTTGGAAGGTAGCCGTCAGATGGGGGAGCCATCTCCGACAACACACGCACCAGTAATGCAATTGCTGGAGCTAGCTTGCCACGTTTCCTCCCTGATGAGGTGGGTAGATTTTGGAAGCGTTCTGTTGCCCGAGAGTGATGACGGCCGAGAACGCTGGTGGTGATGGTGTGATGATGATGCTTCCAAAAGAAATGCTGATGAGGACCCAAGAAATGCCAGTGATGGAGGGGGAAAATGGCGCAACCAGTTCCTGCTTGGTTTTCCCATGGGCTTCCGTCAAAAGTCTCTTCTAGACACATGGCAAGAACCTTCCTCGCCCTCCTTCCAGCCCTACATCTATTTACCCCTCTCCTTCCCCTTGACGGGTTTGAATTGAGCGTCCGGGAAGGAACCGATGCACGAATCTTCACAAGTCCCGCAGCCAGACTCTCTCCCCATTGGAAAACGAGGCGTAAGAGCTGACCTGTGGCCTTTTCCCATTCAAGGGCACGCGACTTCAGGTGCAAGATGAAGACACGTCACCGCCCGGTCCCTGTCACGAGCCTGGCCCCCGAGATATACGGCGACTGACCTTTCCAGAGGCCCCAAGCAGCACCCAAGCCACCAACCGGCGCTTTTCCTCCCCCGAACCGCTTTCGTAATGTATATAGCTTCTCTGGTTCACAAGAAAGACAAGACTCCTTCGGCACAACGCTAAACACAAATCTGTTGAAACATTCCCAACCTTGCAGTTCCGGCAGAATACACGGCACACGGGGAGTTGAGTCCCTCGACCCCTCGACCTTCCACTTCTCTTGCCATACCTCCCCTATCCCGCCTGGACACCAGCCTTGACGTAGCGCGTCGGCACAAACGGCATCTTGGTCACGACGCCCTTTCTCTTACGGCCCCGGACGACAATGTCCAGCTCGGTGCCCGCCGTGTGCTGGCCGGTCCTGACGTAGCCCATGGCAATGTTCCTGCCCAACGTCGGGCTCGGCACCCCGCTCGTGATGCGGCCCACGCTCTGCCCGTCGCCGCTCTGCACCTCGGCACCCTCGCGGGCCGGCGCGCCCTCGACGACGAAGCCCACGCGCCGCCGCTCCACGCCCCGGCCGCCCTTGCTCTTGGGCGTCAGCTGCGGCAGGATGACATCGGCCCCGTGGAACCCGCCCGCCTTGCGGCGCTCCGGCGGGATAATCCAGCTGAGGCCGGCCTCGACGGGCGTCGTCGTATCGTCGAGATCGTGCCCGTACAGGCACATGCCGGCCTCGAGGCGCAGAGAGTCACGCGCCCCTAGGCCAGCGAGCCGCAGGGACTCGGGGCCGGCGACCTTGAGGAGCGCCTCGACGGCGCGGCTTGTCGTCTCGAGCGCCGGGTACAGCTTGCCGTTGAGGGAAATCTCGAAGCCGTCCTCGCCCGTGTAGCCACCACGACTGATGAGGACAGGGTGCGTCTTGCTCCCGTCGGCAAGCTTGAGCTTGGCCCAGACGGCGTTGCCAAAGTAGAGGGCGTCGAGGTCGACGTCGGTGGCCAGCGCCTGCTTGAGCAGCTGGACGGCCTTTGGGCCCTGGAGCGCCACGAGGCCGGACCCGTCCAGCCTGGTCCACTCGACGCCGCCGCCGAAGCTGCCCAGCTCGCGGTCGAGATAGTCGGAGTCCTTGTCGAGGCAGGCGCCATTGGTGACGACGTAGTACTCATCCTCGCCGATCCTGGTGATGACCGAATCGTCGACGATGCCGCCGCTGTCGGGCCACAGAAACGTCGTCAGCTTGCTCTGCATGTGGCCCAT
This sequence comes from Hirsutella rhossiliensis, assembly GCF_020360975.1. NCBI lineage: Eukaryota > Fungi > Ascomycota > Sordariomycetes > Hypocreales > Ophiocordycipitaceae > Hirsutella > Hirsutella rhossiliensis. The sequence goes on along the minus strand of NW_025408687.1, from coordinate 801,009 downwards.
GTTGCTCCATGCCGAGGGCGTCACCTTCTCGAGGAAGGCGGCGGCTGCGGGGCCCCGGAACGTGTGCTGCACCATGTGGCTGACGTCAAAGAGCGAGGCATGCTGGCGCGTGAAGTGGTGCGACTCGGCGAGGGAGGCGCCCGCATACTGCACGGGCATGCTGTAGCCGGCAAAGGGCACCATCTTGCCGCCGTGGGCGAGGTGCAGGTCGTACAGTGGCGTCCTCTTCAGCTCGGAGCCGGCCGCGTCGGAGGCGCACCGGACCTGCTGGCAGGTCCTCAGCGCCGGCTTGACGCGGCGGGCCCGCACGCGGGGTGCCGTCCGGACGGCGGATGCGAATCCCTTCATCTCGGCTTGTTCGATGGGCGAAGGGGAGGTGGGTGGGAGAGGAGGAGAAAAAGGCGGGAAAAAGTGTAGTAGCAGGTAGGCACTATATAGGTAATAAGCCGAGGCGGCTGAAGATGGAGCGCCGGTCCGACGCCGATGAAGACCCCGCCAAGCCCTAATAGACACTGCCGATTACGTATAAAGTACCGGAGAAGTTACGGTACATGCCCCTTCGACTCGGGGTTTGCAGATTAACCGCGCTCCTGGAATGGCGCGCTTATCAGAGTTCACGGTTACTGGAGGTAGATAAGGTACCTTACACCTCACCCAGGTGGACGGCATAATCGGTTATGCTGCCGTCTACAATCTCAGGCGAGCGAGCCTCGATAACTATTTACACAATGGTAAGGTAGTTTAAATAGGTGCGGGGTTGTCAGGTATCAGCTCAGGACCGGAACCGAACAAGTTCCCCTCCTACTTGCTCGTCCATCCCATCCTTGTCTACAAGACAACCTACCTACCTCTCTTCTTGACGTCTCGCATTGCTCCAACCATGACTTGCATCCCAATCACTGTTGACGGCTCTCGTCTAAAATCAGTGCATCTTCGTACAGGGTCGCACAACGACCACGTCGAACCGGTTCCCCTTCTTCCCGCGCATGGATGAGAAACAGGGCCGAGGTTTAGAAACAGGCGCGAAATAAAAGGAATAGGCAACGAAAAGGGGCGCGGGGACCGAGGACAAAGGCAAGGACAACGGTGCCGCCAGCCAGCAGTGGCCTCCCTGCTACGCCTCCCATTGCAGGCCTAGTTTTGCTCAAAGCTATACTTGAGCCATCCGCCGAGTGCCCGCAAACTTTCCCACCGCACGCTCTCGTCGTCCGACTGCATCAGCTCCATGACCCTCCTCTTGAGGCCCACCTTCTCCAGCTGGTAGCGCTTCTCCGGCACCTCCTTCACCAGGCAGCCAATGTCGTTGCACGCAATCGCCAGCACCTGCTTGTCATTGTCCCAGGGCTTCTGCATAATCTCGGCCAGCTTCCTCGGAATCTCTCCATTCTCAAACTCGAGAATCTTGCGCGCGTTCTCCGCCCAAAACACCTGGCTGCGGTGCGGCGGCGACCAGCGCAGATGACCAGACTGCACCTCGGCCACGTACTCGTCAAACGTCGTCTTGGTCTTGGTGTACTCGTCTAGCAGCTCCTTGAGGCTCTCGAGGTCTCCCTGCAAGTCGGGGTCCGTGAGATGGCGGCTGCCGAGGTTTTCCAGCAGGGCGGGGAGCCGAGCCAGGACGGCCGTGGGGAGGAGGGTCTTTTGGTTCTTCTCCAGCAGGTTATACAGCGTCGACAGAATCAGTCGCGTCGTCTTCTCCTTGGGTGACAGGCGCAGGAGATGGGTGTACAGCAGCACAATGTCATATTCGCTGTCCAGACGCGTCAGCCCCATATCGGCAACACACTCTGGTGTACTCACTCGTTTAGGTCGTCCCCGATCTCTTCCGCCTCGAAACTCATCTGCCAGATGACCAGGAGCACGTGGTAGAGAAGCTGCAAGCCCACGCTTCCGCCGAGGAAACCCTCGAAGCCTGTTGTGCGGACACTTGCGTTGCCGCTCCAGAGGCTGGCCGACGAGTTGCCTCCGTTCTCGATACCGGCAGCCGTCTGGAGGATGGTGATGAGAGGCGTCACCGTCTCACTTCTCTGCTTCCAGAACTGGTCCCGCGAGACATGGCTAAAGAGCAAGGCCGAGTACTCTTGGACGGCAATGTCTTGAAGACCGGCGTCGGAGCTCTTGGCCAGGACGGCCAAGTACGTGAGCATAACGGGAAGAGCTTGGCGAGTTGCTTTCGAGTCGTCTCGTGCGAGAGTCATGAGGTTTGTCAGGGCATGGGATGTGAGCAACGGAATGGGGTCTTCGGTGGTGTTGGAGCGGAGCATTGGCAAGAAATGCCGGTACGGGTCGGGATTGCTGAGGAGGGCCTTGGCCAGGGAGGGAACAGCTAGGTATCGGCGGAACAGTGTCCGTGTTAGCATGGAACGGGTGGTAGAATCAGACGGTGGGAGGGCATGGATGCAGGACAGGAAGCGAGACTCAACAGCAGATGAAGCTCGGCCTTCCCGACGCGACAGGGAATGGGACCGCGCTGGGAGCTTACCGTCGAAAAGGTCGGCCAGCAGCACCAGGATATACTGGATCACATTGGGGTGCTTTCCTGCCGTCTCCAAGACGCTGGTCTTGCCGTCGCCGCCGACAAACAGCAGGCGGTAGGCGTCCATGTCGGCCTCGACGATGTCCCTCCTCTGCTCGGGCTTCTTGGCCTTGTCGACGGCGCGAATCTTGGCGTATTGGTCTTCGGTCAGGGTGCCTGCCCTAACGGCCCCGTCCCAAGGAATCGGCCGCTGGCGGATGTTGCTCTGCAACGAGGCCAGATAGGTCGGGGGGTCGAGCGACATGGCGGCGGGGTCGCGGCAGCGAGCGCCAACGAGGTCGAAAGGGGGGAGATTACGGGGGCGGATGGGTGAGGAGAAGGAAAGGGAGGAAAGAATGAGGAAGCCCGACGAGATGGGCGATGATGAGGGGCGGGTGGACGGACAGGCGTGGTGCGAGGCTGGAGGGAGCTGTCGGCGAGATGATGTCGCGAGCAGATGACGGCGCCACCGCCGCATTGGTGCGCCACACAGGGCAGGCAGGACGGGGCAGGGGGAGTGGAGAGTATCCGTAGTTTATCCACGCATACGCCGATGCACCGCCTCAGCTCAAACGAGTGGCTAGTGATGCGAAGCCACCAAAGATGGAGTAGACTAGAGAAGCGCGCTGCTTTGATTTCCAGCACGGACTGGTGCTCAGATGGGACACGAAATTCCACGGGTTGTGATGCTTGTGGCGCGCACAAGCTGAGCGTGCTTTTTTGAATCGACGTTGACGTGTTTGAGCAGATGGAATGGCTGAAAGCCGGGATCATGGCAAGGCGCACCCCGGACCGGAGGACTTGGGCATGGATCGGGCCGGCCCCGCCTCGGAAGCGGAGAGGTGGAGCTGGGCGGTCCGCGGTGCACCACCGTCGCTAAGTATACCGCCGTCTTGTTGGCTATTCCCGCCGGGGCAACATGGAGCAGCACCAAACAATCACTCAACTCGGTGGGTGCCTGATTGTCTGTGCCGCCGGGGGTGCTAATGCAGGTCCCTCTGCCCAACCTACGGATTGTACGCCACGGACCAAGGCACCCTGGATGCATATCTGAGCAACCAGAGTACTGTACTGTACATGTATGCGCGGCAAACTCGCTGGGCCTGAAGATGCCGTGATGAGTTGATGGGGGGCGGACGGCGACGGCATCGCAAATGGTACCCAGCAGGGACTTCGATGTACCCGGGGCCGGGGCCAGGAGACAGCAACGACCTTGGCCCTCACTTGGCCATGCACCAGCAGACCGTTTCCTAGCTGCAGGGAGAGGATAGATCCAAGCACTCCCATGTCCCATCCAGGCTCTTGGCATTCGGCCCTCTGGCTACTTACTACGCTTGGCCGTCTGACGGGCTGCGCTGGCATTGGGCGCCGCTGCAGCAGCTGCAGGTTCTGCGTTACCCCGTCGACCCCCCCGGAGAAAGTACCCCCGCTGTACCTGCGAGTACACGCAAGCAAGCACTGACCGCCGGCCAGCAGGCAGGGCGCCAGCCAGCAGCCCCAAAACAAGACTCGGGCAAAGCCGCCGTTTCCCCACCCCGGGGGAGGCAAGCTGAGCTAGCAAGAGTCGAGGGCAAGGGAAACAAAGGAAAAGAAGAGCAACTACCCCTTCTTTGTCTCTGGCCCAGGCTGCCAAGTACGGGCCGTTGGTTCGATGAAATGGGAGGGGCTGGGTTTGGCGGACGAATCGTGGTGCGCTGTGTGGGTGTGCTGCGAAAGCGGGAGATTTTACGAGGAGGAGGTTGGGGATGGAGCCAGCGCAGAGAGTGCAATAAACGGCCAATCCTGCCGGCGAGAGCTCTTTTCCTCCTTCTCTTCTCCGGAAGCTCGCCTCGCAGCAGCGCCCGTTGCCCCTTTCAATCAACACCGCTCTTTGCGAATCCACGACCAAGGCAGAAAAAGGAGGCCATTCATTCATCACAAGCTCTCATCACAATCCTTCATCGCCGCCTCCCCTGCCGGCTGGTGACCTCACTCGCTCCCTGTCGCTGCCCCACGGCTTCCCGCATTCCAGCCCAGAGCACAAGACAAGGACGAAAGACACGCCAAACGACCCCGAGAGGTGGAGGGGACCCGCGGGGAGAAGGAAAGGGGGAAAATAACCGCCCCCAAAAAGAGGGTCACAAAGAGCTGCAGATCTCCCTTCCATCGCCGCCATGCGACGGCCCGTCTTTGCCTCGTCGTCATCGTCACCGACCACGACGACGAGCAAGCTCCAGCTCGCGCTCCTCGCCCTCGGCGCCGCCACCTCGCTCGTCTCGGCCACGCCCTGCCCCAAGGACCGCCGCGATGCCCTCGCCCCGCGCGCCGACTGCGGCACCCCCTGCGGCGCCGAGAAGCAGCTCTGTTGCGGCGCCGGCCAGGCCTGCACGACGCTGCCGGGAGACGTGGCCACGTGCGTCGCTGCCCACGGCGGCGGCACCTACGGCCTCTACACCACCACCTGGACCGAGACGCGCACCTACACCAGCACCATCATGACGTACTGGATGCCCGCCCCCGAGCCCACGGCCGGTGTCGACTGCGTGCCCCCGAGCGCCGAGCAGCAGGCCTGCGGGCCCATCTGCTGCGCCGGCTGGCAGACGTGCGCCTTCCAGGGCCAGTGCTCGGTCAAGCCGGGCTTCGTCGAGCCCTCGACCGTTCTCGTCACCTCGGACGGCAAGGTCACCACGCGTTACTCGGCCCCCTTCCGCGTCACCGGCACCACCACCATCACCTCGAGCGGCGTCGGCACCGGCCAGCCCGCCGACTCGGCCGCCCAGGCCACCCGCACCAGTGACGCCGGCCAGGCCATCGGCGCAGACGGCGGCACCGCCGGCGGCGGGCTCAGCGCCGGCGCCATTGCCGGCATCGTCATCGGCACCCTCGTCGGCGTCGCCCTGCTGCTGCTGCTGTGCTTCTGCTGCATCGCCCGCGGCCTCTGGGGCGCCGTCTTTGGCGGCAAGAAGAAGCATGAGCGCGAGGAGCGCCTCGAGATCCACGAGCGCTACTCCCACCGCGCCAGCCGCGCGCCCTCGGCCTACTCGCGCAAGGACCGCCACTCGGGCTGGTTCGGCGGCCGCCGTCCCGCCCCTGCCGCCGATCGCCGCGAGAAGAAGAAGTCGAGCGGCGGCTTGTGGTTGGCCATTGCCGCCGGCGCCACAACCCTCCTCACGCTTCTCAACCTCAAGAAGGACAAGCGCGTGCCTCCTCGCAAGGTCCCCCCCTCGTCTCGCTACACCTACTCGGACTACACCTACTCGGACGCCACCACGAGTCCCAGTACGTTCTTCCCCCCACCGAAATCCGGGCGAGACGCAAAACTAACGGCCTCGGCAGGTAGCTCCAGCTCCGGTCGTCGCACCACCTACACGCGCCGGACGGGCGACAGCCGCGGCCCACGGTCTCAGTACTCTCGGTCCTCGAGACGGCCCTAGAAGAGCTGCTCAGCCGAGACCCGAGCCCTGTACATGTCCCCCCCCCTTCGCCGCCGGGTCGTGCCATGCAGCGTCCAAGCCTGAGCTGCGCCGCCGATCCCGCATTTCACTCTGCACATACAAGGCCCATTCGAGCTTTTGAGGCGTTCCACGGATGCATACAGATGGGGGCTCACAGACCCCGTCCTTTGTTTTGATCGATTCTAATTTCAGAGTCCTCACATGAGGAGAGGCGGATATTTTCTTCTTGCTTCTTCTTCCCTCAGTCCTGGTCAAGGTTGGGGGAGGGGGAGTGGGAATGAGATTACGACGAAAAGAGTACAGAACGTGCGAGATGAATAATGAGCGAGATGAGATTGGCAGACGGTCGCGAGGGCGCCAGGCCATGGGGTTTGCTCTCCAGTGAAGGGAGCCGACGTTTCCTCAATTTCACGTTACGATAGACTGGATGATCAGGCTCACCTCGAGCATATAGCTAGCCTCATCCCATGTAATTCACATGGCTATTCGCCAGATACGCCTACTTTGTGCAGCCTCTCCCGAGTGACCTCCCATGACCTGCCTCATTCTCAGCCCAGCTCTGCGGTCGCGTCACGCATGGCACGAGAGCGACGGGTGACGACCGCAAGCCAGTTACTTTACTTTTGAATAGTTTCGTCGTAGCCCTTTGCTACATGACATGCAAATGGTTCAACCGTCGCCACTCCCGAGACCCAGAAACGCAAAAGAAACAAGCGCCTTGTCCGCGTCTACTCCTCGACAATGTTGCCCTTTTCGGAAACGTACAGACCGTCCAGGAACTAGAGAGCCGGTTAGCAAACACAGGCCACCAAGGCAACGGCATGGCAAGTCGAACCTTTCGGATATCCTTGTTGCGGACCCTGCAAATCTGCTGAATGTCGGCGGCGCTTTGGGAGACGTTCTCGAGGGAGTTGCCAAGCAGCACGAGCTCGTCCTTTTGGTTCTTGGAGATCTCGACGTCGACGCCCTCCTGCATCGTCACCCGTCGGACAATCTTCTCGCCGATGAAGTTTCGGATCTCGACCTCCCAGATGTCCGTCTCCTTGTTCTTCTCGAGGTTGACGTTGATGGGGAAATGGGCGTAGACGTAGCGCATCTTGTACTTGAAGCCCTTGGTGACGCCGATAATCATGTTGTTGATGATGGACCGGACCGTCCGCAGCGTGGCGACATCCTTGCGGGCGCCGTGGTGGATCTCGATGGAGATGGTGTTCTTCTTGGGGTGGCCGAAGTTGACTGACAGGTGGCTCAGGTCCTTGACAAGCTTGCCTGCATTGTTCCTCGCCGTTAGAGCATGTCCACGGATGGAGCGGGCGTTGGTCGGTTCGTACCTCGCGGACCCTCGACGGTAACGATGCGCGACTTGATGGCGAGCTTGACTGTACGGATAAGCTTGTCAGCAATCTGGCATCCTCTCAATGCGCACCCGAAGCATCACAAAAAGCCCGGCTTTCTCCCCGCGAGAAGGAGCAAGCCATTTCCCGCGATCCGCCCCCGTCACTCGTACTCGGCTGGGTGTGACGGCGACGGTCGGCAAGAAGGAGGCCTGGATTTCCAGGCGCGCGCTGGTTCGGGAGGAAAAAAAACTGCAAAGGCTGGGACGTACCACCCTCGGGAATGTCGAGGAGCTCCTGCGAATGAATGTACTTCATCCTGCCGGTGTTGTGCTGAGCGTGACGAAAGGTGAGGCTGTCTTGGGTCGTCGGCGGGCTCGACGGGGATTGTTTGGCGAAATCCTGTGGGCGGGAAAAGTTCTAGGGCTCGCCGCACGTGAGGGCTGGCCGTGGCGCGCCGTTGCTGCCGAAGTTGAGCCGCGCGGCTCTTCTGTTGACGGTGAGAGAACGGAAACTCAGCACGTGACCTTGGAGATCCACGTACCAAGTATCCGTACGTACCTCGAAATGTCACCAGGACAAACCAGCAGCAGCGGTTTTCATCCTCGCCGTCAGGCCTGGAGATGCAGCAAATCTTGCGACTGATGATGCCTGAAAAACAACCTGATCGACTCCCCCATCTGGTGGACTGTGCTATGTGAGAGGGCATCGGATAGGCGGCAGTTTGAACGACCTTGAAGCCCCTCTCTGTACCTTGTTGCACCTTGGTGGAGGACCTGGCATTCTCCAGCAGGCAGCGATAAGATAACCAGAGCTCACGCGCTGCCCCGTCGACCGACGCTGCAGCTCGTCATCTCCATCCCGTCACCCCGTCACCCCGTCACCTCGGCGCGGTCAAGCTCACCATTTGCGCCGCCCCTCCAGACAAGTCGACTTTCCCGCAATCGCACCTGCTATTTTGGCGCCCTCCTTGCTTTATTTCGACGGCGACGGCGACGATAGAGACTGCCGCGACAAGCGACGACCCGGTACCGTCTCTCCCCCTCCTCCTCTAATCCAACCACTCCCTCCCCCCGACGAACCGCCCACCATGTCCTACTTCTTCTCCACGCCCGTCGACATCGACATTGTGCTCGAAAACGCCGACGAGCGCTCCATGGTGGACGTCAAGCTCGACAAGAACCGGCGCGAAAAGGCGCCTCTCTACATGGACGGCGAGTCGGTCAAGGGCGCCATCACGGTGCGGCCCAAGGACGGCAAGCGCCTCGAGCACACGGGCATCAAGGTGCAGTTCATCGGCACCATTGAAATGTTCTTTGACCGCGGCAACCACTACGAGTTCCTCTCCCTCGTCCAGGAGCTCGCCGCCCCCGGCGAACTGCAGCACCCGCAGACGTTCGACTTTAACTTCAAAAACGTCGAGAAGCAGTACGAGTCGTACAACGGCATCAATGTCAAGCTGCGCTACTTTGTCCGCGTCACTGTCTCCCGCCGCATGGCCGACGTCATCCGCGAAAAGGACATTTGGGTCTACAGCTACCGCATCCCCCCAGAGGTCAACAGCAGCATCAAGATGGACGTCGGCATCGAGGACTGCCTCCACATCGAGTTCGAGTACAGCAAGAGCAAGTACCACCTCAAAGACGTCATCGTCGGCCGCATCTACTTCCTCCTCGTCCGCCTCAAGATCAAGCACATGGAGCTGTCCATCATCCGCCGCGAGACCACCGGCGCCGCCCCCAATCAGTACAACGAGAGCGAGACGCTCGTCCGCTTCGAAATCATGGATGGCTCGCCCTCCCGCGGCGAGACCATCCCCATTCGCCTCTTCCTCGGCGGCTTCGACTTGACGCCCACCCTGCGCGACGTCAACAAGAAGTTTTCCACCAGATACTACCTCAGCTTGGTCCTCATTGACGAAGGTCAGTCTCTTTCCCGTCTCCCACTCTCTCCGTAGCAAGAGAATATCGCTAACCGAATCCGCCCCAGATGCCCGGCGCTACTTCAAACAATCCGAAATCATTCTCTACCGCCAAGCCCCCGACGCACTGCCTGCCCCTGAACCCGGCATCCAGTCCTTGCCAGCACCTAATGAGTCCAAGCTGGCAGCGGCCCGGGCTTAACCCTACTGCTGCCGCCGCTGCTTTTCTCTCCAACCACTACCCTTCATCCCTCTCACCACCACCAGGCTTGACCCTGTCCGAAAGCAAGCCATGTCCACGTCTTTTAGCATAGGGTTCGGCGTTTCGGGTTTGGAAGACCGTCGGCCCATCGGTCCATCGCTGTAGCCTACGTATGTACTCAAGAGTGAGCGCCAAAAAAAGGCATTATCAATTCCCCTCGCCATCCTGTACTGCCCTTCCTAAGGTATCTTGACCGCAACCCTTGATTCTCTCTGTCTCTCTCTCTCTCTCTCTAACCAGCAAGGGCAAGTTCTGGATATGTACAAATGTTGCATGCCCGCCTCACACAATGTCCATGACATCGTCCGCCTCGAATCCAAACTGGTTGTTCTGAATGGCAGCGATTCTGTCCAGCTCATCCTGGTACTGCTTCCTGACGTCCGCCAGAGACACCACCTTGCGCTTGCTGGCCTCGTTGCCCTTGTCGTGGACCCCCGGGATGCCCTCGTCAAACACCCATGCCTGCTTGGGATCCACGCAGCTCAGCGCGTTGATGAGCATCAGGTACTGCCGTGTCACGGGCGTGTCGAGAACGTCCTCTCCCGTGATCTTGTCTGCTTCCCCGGCGTGCCTCAGCTTCTGTATGCGGTCCAAGAGAATCGAGGCCGCACCGCGGTAATTGCTGCGCTTGATCCTCCACGAGTAGAGCACTTGGTGATACGGGAACCCGTTCATCACGTCCATGGTGCGTTTGCACCGTTGAGCCAGGATTGTGTCAACCTCTTGCTGCATGCCGGGAAAAGGCAGAGCCACGAGCTCCATGCTATGGTACGTATCGCACATTTTGTCGACAAGCATTCGCAGACTGGATTGCCTTAGGGCGTCGTCCTTGATAGAGAGGAGGCTCGTGTGGGCCAACTCAAACTGCGATGTGGTCAAGGCCGCGTGGAATAGCCGGCTCAGCATGTCCGTCTTGATGTCGTCGACGTCGCCTTTGGCCAGGCCTAGAAACTGGACCGCTAACCGAGCAAAGCATAAGACGTATGAGTATGCCCTGTGCTCTTCGTACAGCGCGGCAATATGAGAGTAGTATCTTGCCTGCCCGCTGTTGAGCAGATTCCACTCTGTGTCGTCGAGCAAGCCGCAGCTGTGTCGATCAGACTGGACGCTTTCGGTGCCTGGCTGCACGTTAGCGCCGTGGGGGATCAAGACCATGTTGTTTCGGACGGTGGAAGATGCCTTACCCATCCCAATGGCTGCCTTTCTAAAGTTGGTGGACGCTGCTTCAAAGTCTTTCAGCACCAGAAGCACCCGCCCCTGGATGTAGACTGAGAACGGATTCTGATCGCAGAATGGAGCCAGGTCCAGGGCTAGGTCTGCCCTCTCTCGCCTGACTAGCGAGCACTGGATGAGCGTGGGCGAGACCTCGATGTCGCTATCCGGCGCGCAGAGGTTTGCGACGAGTTCGGTAAGGGTGAGGGAGAGCGGCTCGTTTCTCGCGCTGCCAACGCCCAGGAGATGGCCGACATTTGCCTCTAGAGCAGTGACAATCTGCGTCTCCTCGCCACCCTTCTTCGACCCCATCGAGGGCGTTCCCTTTTCTGACCTGAACAGCGGCACCGATAACTCTGTTCGCGCCAGCCATTTCAGCAGCTCCAACCTCCTCAGAGCGTGAACGAGCTCACGAAAGACGAGCCCGACGTCGACCCGGTGATGGAGGGCTTCTTCCTCGTTATCAAACTCGAACTCCATATGAACCAGTAGGATAAGCTGGGAGAAGCAGAATCGCCATTGCAGCTCGATGCAGTCCTGCACACCCTTCATGATGAGCCTCTTGCCGAACTCGGTCAAAGGATGTCGGAGCTGCCGGCGCTTCGCCTCGAGCGGGGCGGCCACCAGGTCCAAGAGAGTCCTGTAAAGCCTATCCGTCACGGCACCAAAGTTTGCGCCAAGAGCTTCAACGATCTGCGCACAGTCCTCGTCGGTGATGCCGCGCCAGAATCCAGCCTTGTCGGAGAAGTATTGGATGCGCTCGAGGTCCGTCTTGGGAGAGTCTTCGAATATTTCTCGTCGCAGGGCGGCGTTGCAGAGCTGAATATAGTTGTCTGAAAATCCGTCGACAAAGGAAAACGCAGAGCCAACCAGAGCAGCCAGCGTCACTTGATCCTCGTCCGGCGAGACCAAGTTGTGGCATAGTCGCTCCAGGCTGCTGCACTCCGTTATTGCCGAGAGAAGGTCGGTACACACAACCCACACCATGTCAGCCTCGGGATCGAGAGCGAGGCCGAGTGCCTCTCCCCGCTGTCGATCCAGTTCGTTGAGGAGGCGATAAAATCTCCGCCACTGTGTTTCGTTGGAGGCGCGGAACTGTTCATAATCCATGGCTCCAGACGGGCCTCGCTCCAAGGACGCCGTGGAGCCCAACACCGAGCAGATGCTCTCGGCCAGGCCTCGCCCCCTGCTGCTGTCCCTGGAGGTTCCGAGCCCGCGCTCGTATATAGCGAGGGCCGTTTCCAGGGTTGCCTTTGTGAATCTTCCGGGCTGAAGAATGGCCTGCAGCCATTTTTCGGTCACGTCGGTCGGATCGCAAGGGCCGGAGGCATGGACCGTGGCAATTCCAGCATCGGAAAAGACTCCCTCCCAGCTATCCTCCCACGTGAGCTCCATGTTTTTTCGGTCGAGCTCCAGGCGCTGCACTCTGTACGTCATGTTGTTCTTCCAGAGAGTCCAAATGTTAATGGAGCCCTCTGCCGGCGAGGACAAGACAAAGTCGGTCATGGTCCATATATCCGACGAGGAGGGAGCTGGTGGCAAAAGGGTGTTCTTGGGGAAGACGTCTTCGACGATGACCGTATGGGAGTCCTTGACAATAATCTTCCAGAACTTGAACTCACCCTGTCCGACGGGTGAATAGGTTGCGCAAATCCTCTGCCCCCGGTTCCTCCCGACAAGCTGAACCAGGTTCGACTGCGACGGGTGAATGGACCATTTCCCCACCTCTTGCGGCGGCCTCTCCACGTCGAGTATGTCTCCCGTGTGAAGAATCTGCCCGTCTTCGACATTCCAGATGCGCATGCGGTGGTCGAGGCAGACGGTGATGGCAAACAAGCCATCTTCGAGGCCAAAGGACGAGACTTGAATGGAGGTTGCGGCACTGTATTCCATGCTGACCTTGCCGTACTTGATTGTGTGCTTGCCCTGAAAGGGCAGCAGGCTTCGGAGGTTCTGGGTCCAGCCCTGGACATTGAAGAATGATTCCTTCCAAATCACGCCGGACGCTAGTTCGCTTGGTCAGTCACAGGGATGATGCACGGGTGGCGACGATGTAAACTCACAGTCGTTGGTCTTGGTCCTGTCGAAGCGAATGATGCCGCCGTCGTTGACAGTCGCCAGAATCAGATTCACATTCACAGCCACCAGTCGGTGAGGACTCTTGAAGCCCAAGCCCGCCGGCGACTGGACCTTTCCAAGCTCCGACAGGCTCGCGTCGACGGCCGTCCGCTTCCTGAACAGATCGGGGCGCAGGGTAAAGGTGTAGAGCTGCGAGGCCTGGTCCAGGACAAAGACGCAGAGCGCATCGTGCTCCTCTGGATCCGCAAAGGCCACGCAACCCGGCTGGATGGGGACGGCGAAGCTAAAGTTGAGCACCAGCGGCGCATCGGGGGCCTTGTCCTTTTTGCAGATGTCGACGGCGCGGATGCTCAGCACCCGGCCGTCCTCGAGGACCCGCCATAGGAAGCTGCGCGGGGTGTCGTGCCATCTGCGGTGGTAGACGGAGGAGGCGGTGGCGAGGTTATTGAGGCGAAAGGCCGTCTCGTCCTCGGCAGGTGAGTCGTTGGCGAGCAGTCTCTGCTGGCCTCTGAAGCTGGCCGCCTTTGAGGGGACGCGAATGCCGACCCCGGACGCGGGCGACGGCGGGTCGAGGTTCAGGCGGGTCTCTTTGAAGAGATACTGTGTCTCGCTTGCGTCCATGTCGCCTCCATAAGCGAATGTTGCTCGAGGCGCGGTCGGGAGAACCAGCGTTGTTTTGCGCTTGGGTGGTTTGTCGTCGGTCGCGTGTTGCAGGGCAGAAATTCAGAGCTCGACGCCGCGCCCGCGCTAGCCCGATATGGAAAATTGCTTGGCCTCGAACTCGACGCCGCACCAACAATGGTGACTCTCGAGGTATCAAAGTTGACCACCGCTTTTGCGGCATTCGGCGAGATTGAATCCATCATTGCCTAAAACACGTGCGAAGAGCTGGCCTAATTATATTATATACATACTTGGATTTATTTTGTGACAACGATGCTCGAGGGCTGCCTCGTTGGACACGGCGACGGAAGCATCGCGGTCTCAAATCATTCATGATTAAAATAGACTAAGGACATGAGCTCGTGTGTGCCAAACGCCAGACAGACATCATGAGTAACTCGACCAAGACGACACCATCCCCTCATCGCAGCGTGACGCTAGTCCTTCTCCATGTCCTTCGGGGCTGGATCACCGATGCCATTCTCGTTGATGGCAAAGAGCGTGTCGCTCTCGGGCAAGCACGGACTGTCGTAAATCTTGGCAACTCGCGTCTCGCCGCGCCCCTTTTTCAAACTGATTCGCGTCGTGCTGGCGTGAGCTATAATATTGCCGCCAATGGGTTTCTTCGGATCTGGGTTGAACATGGCGCTTGGCCCACCGTCGACTTGGGCAACGACCTGGTTCGTGATGACGACGGCGATGCCAAACTCATCCGCCAGCCGCTGAAGCGTCCGCATAAACTTTGCCAGGTGTGTCTGTCTGTTTGAGAGCTCTCCACGACCACAGAAGTCTGTCCGGTACAGAGCAGTGGCGCTGTCGACGATGATGAGGGAGAATCGCGTCTCGCACATCATTGCCGCTGCTTGGTTAAGGAGTTGAAGCTGATGATCGGAGTTATATGCGCGGGCGTACGCCACATTGTCCAGGACTTCTTCTCCTGAGAGACCGAACCGATTGGCAACAGCCAAGAGCCGCACGGGGCGAAACGTGCCCTCGGTGTCGATATAGAGGCATTTCCCTTCGCCGCCACCCATGTCAAACGGCAGTTGGCAAGTCACGGCGAGCGTGTGACAGATTTGGCTCTTGCCAGTCCTGAACTCGCCGAACAATTCTGTGACGGACCCCGTTTCGACGCCGCCGGCCAGGAGTGTGTCCAGGTTCTTGGATCCGGTGGTGATTGAAATGAGCTCGCTTCGTCTTTGGTGCATCTCGGTCGCCGTTGTAAAGCCCATTGGGACGAGCTTGGAGGCTGTGCAACTGAGTCAGCGCCGCAATCTTGGGATGCACGCGTTACGAGTCGTACCTTCGCCCAGAATCTTTCCCGCCTTTTGCTCCGAAATGCCCTTGATCTGCTCCAACATCCTCCGCGGGGTGTAGGCAACCGACTCGACCGTGTTGAATCCGCCATCGACCACCAGCTGGATGTCGCGCTTCGTCAAGCCCGCAATTCCCTGCGAGAAAAAGTTGTCAGAAGAAGCCACTGACGATTCAGCCGCGCCCTCGTACCTCAAGCGCCGAGAGAGGCGTCGGGGCGCCAGGTCCCGTTATGCCGCTTTCCTCGGCCACCTGGGCCTCTTCGTAATCCTGGCTCATATTGCTTGGCTCGATTTGGTAGCAGAGTTTGAGCAGACTATGCGGTGCACAAGTGGCGAGAAGCGGTGTGACCGGCGTCGCTGGGGATTATGTGTTCTGATCGAAGAGTGTTGATGGAGAAAGCGCGCTGTAACGCGTCACGGTCAGGCAATAATGCTACTCATCAAACGCCAGATCATGTGACCTGATATGTGGTTCTTTGAGCGCAAAGGTCAAAGGTCATTGTACTAGTCCGTACGGCCTAGCAGGCGTAGCCATACTAAAATCACACATAAATACATGTCCGTAACTTCGCGGCCATCGTTCCTTTTCCGTTTAAATTATACTTGGAGATACGAATCGCAGAGCTTCACATTCGCGAGGTTTGTCGCAAAATGAAATTTGTCGGTAATTATTGAGCTAAAATACAGTCGAGCAAAGGAGAGTCGTAAGCTGGAAGCAACAGCCTGTCCCGGAAAGTCGATTAACCGGCGCAGGCCCTGCAGAACCAATCGATCAATCCCCTATCATCCCTCCCAACGCCGCGTTCAGCTGCGGCCAACGATGGAAAAGGTCAATACCAAGACAAGGAAAGAATCATTTCGTGTGATGCTTCGTCAAACTCGTAGAGCTGGGTTCTCCGCCGGGCCATAGTGCATGGAAACTCGCTGTCAGCCGCGGTCACCGCTCTAGTTGATGGTGATGCGGCGAGACTCGTGCTTCTTGATCTTGGGCACCGTGATGGAGAGGATGCCGTCCTTGAAGTTGGCGCTGACGGCCTCCTGGTCGATGCGAGTGGGAAAGTTGAAGCTGCGCGAGAACTCGCCGATACTGCGCTCGGTGAGCCAGTACTTGGCCTTGTCGGCGGACTTCTTGTGCTCGACCTTGTGCTCGGCAACAGCACCATTGTTGTCAGAGGCCGGCTTCTGGGTGCTGGCTGCGTTCTGATCATCATCCTCGACGGTGGCACGGTGCGAAGGCTTGGACTCGTCGGCCCCCTCGGTGATGGCGTCGTTTGCGGGCGCGTCCTCGATGTGGCCAGCGGGCGGAGTCCCAGCCGAGTAGGTTCGCTCGACCCTGCCGCGAACGAGCATGGTCTGCGGGTCGGTGAACTCAATGTGGACGTTGTCCTTGTTCATGCCCGCGAGCTCGCCGTGGAGCTCATAGTTGTCGCCCGTCTCGCGAATGTCGAACTTGGGCTGCCAGGTGGGCAAACCCGAGCGTCGGCCTTGCTGCTGGCCAGTACCCTGACGGTTGTAGTTGTCGAAGTCGTCAAGGAGACGGAAGAGAGGAGTGAAGGAGGATTCTGAGTTGTAAAAAGTTCGCGGGAAGAAGGCCATTGTGCGTGCTTGGTTGGTGACTGGCTTCAAAGAAACTCGCTTGATGTTGCGTGAGATACTTCGAGGAAGAGTTGATCGGCAAGCGTGCATGAAAATAAATATTTATCTGTGAGTGGCTGTGATTGCATGTTCTGCCGAGATTGGAGCATCATTTCTGTTCATTTATACTTGGAGACGAGTGCACTTGGAGCCTTCTGTAAATTTCGGGAAGATTCGACATGCCAGCGTCTGGGCCGTTCTAGAAGCATGATGAACCTGCGAAAACACGCTACAAGACAAAGGATTGCGTGTTGGTGATGCAACGCTGACGAGTATGTCGACAAGCTGACCATCACCCCCCCTGGTAACCCGACCGGCGCCCCGCTTTTCGTAAGTGTCAAGCCGACCATAAATTGATGGTGAGCTTGGCTTTCACAGTCACATTTGCACTGTGCCATAGGCTTCGTTATCAACGTCTAGAAACGGCTGGCGGGTCGTGGAAGCTTCCAGTGGCTGCTAGAGCCGGCCATAAGCCACACCTCAGCCACTTATGCTGCAAACCCGGGAATAGAGTCCTCGGAGAGTGCCTAAACGAATAAAAAAGATATCCTTTTAACTAGTAGGCACGTTTACCGGTAGACGAAAAAGTAGGCTAGTACGGCTGGTCAACGCGTAGCGCCGATACTGCATAATTAGGTGCGTATATTCGCCGCCTTAACTACGCGCCCCTCTATTAAAAGCGTCGAACGCAGCGAGGCTACGAGGGCGGCGGCAGTGCCGCTATCAACAGCACCCGTGTCACGGGGCTAGGGCCCTTAGTTGGTTGTTTGGTTGCTAGACTAAACGTTCTTATATATAGTTTGACGGGGACGAGGGCACACACCTAAAGCACGCGCAGCACACGGCTAAGGATTAGTAGAGTAACTGACCGTGCGATCATCTGATCCTTGGTTCTGCACGTAGCTCTAAGTATCTTAGGCTGTTAATGTAAGTTTTAGAGATTTCTTTACTCTTTGCCTCTTCGTCTCTGCTAGAGTCGCGCAATGGGCAACCTCTGCTTTGAAGGGGAGAAAGATGTCTAATCAAATGATCCGCGCTTCTATAAAGTCTTTAAGTACACTTAGGGGGGGGGATAGGAAGTGCTAGGGTCTCATCCCTCTAAAGGGCTGATGTCTATAGGGGTGCGATCTTGCCCGTTAAAATAGTTAATTAATAAAGCTATTGCTTAGTTAATTCTATTTCCTTTTATTATATTATACGCACCTACGCCGTGTAGCAAGGGGGGTCTAGTAGCGTAACGACTGCTTTTGCCCTTCTAGGCTAAGACACTTATAACCCGTAGCCCTTAACGCTAAGAAGACTACGGCTTTAGGTAAGGATTATAATACCTTTAACAATAAGGCGATATATATAAGCCGAGTATAAATATACTACGAGCATATTAATAAGCTATTTACCGTACGCTAGTCTCTAACGATATGCTTACCGGAGCCCTCGAGCCCGACGAGCCTAATAAGCCTATAGGGGCATAGTATATATAGGGGAAATTATTATTACGATGCGTAAGAGCCCTCGTATAACGGGTCGGCCCTACGAGGGCTAAAGCGGTGGTCACACTACTGTTCGTTGCTACGGGGCAGCTATTTAATTAGACCACTACGTCACAACAGCGGCAGAGGGCAAAAGAAGACAAATTGACTGAGCTGCCTAGCTAGTTAATTGACCACGCCTATCAATGGTCGGTTGCACGGGCGCAGCCCGGGCGCACAGCGTGGCCCAGCCCGTAACACCTCGTAAGAAGAAGATATTTAGTAGGATAAGGTAGAGGAGGCCGTCTAAGACAAGGAAGAAGCATAGCAAGATTTATATACTAACGAAATATAAGGGTAGTTACCCTTATTATACGTTTAGGCATTGGCCTAATATCAGCCACTTAGCGTTAGACCTTAGCCGATAAGAATGCAGGGCAGGTCGGGCCGCACGCATAAACGCGCGTTTAGCAGCGGCAGGCGCGACGCGTAGTTAGATCCTTCATAGCTTGTTGTCACTGCACAACGGAAGGCACCTACGGCATATCCCTCTGCCTACCCCGTAACACGAACTCTCTTAAGGCAGTGTTACGGGGCTAGGGCCCTTGGTTGGTTGTTTGGTTATTGGACCAAACGTTCTTATGTGTGGTCAATTGACAAGCTGTCGCTTAGTTAATTCTGTTCCCTTTTGCCGCACTTACCATGTGGCGGGGGGGGGGTCTAGTAGCGCGACCACTGCTTTTGCCCTTCTAGGCCGAGACCCTTATAGGCAGGCAGGCAAGCAGTCGGGCGGGCAGGCACGGCTCAATTCGACAAAATAACGCATCTTTAAGCCTAGAGCTCATATATATAGAAATCACGTAAGCGGTCTTCGTGCCTGTAGGTGCGAATAGCTTCACTTTGCACGAAGGCAAGCAGGTGCGCGCAGAGGGAGGCGCGCAGTTAAGGCGGGGAATATACGCACCTAATTATGCGGTATCGGCGCTGCGCCTTAACCAGCCACACTAGCCCACTTTTTCGTCTACCCGATAAGTAAACGTGCCTAACTGGTTAAAAGGCCCCTTTAGGAAACTGGCCACATCCTTGGATTCGTCAGTGACGTCATCACCCGATTTCGATCACTTACATCGGGTTCCATAGCTTGTTCAAGATTCCCAGTGGTCATGGTGCCTGCATTGAAACACACGACTGCACTTGCAGCGTCTGGACCGATCCTACACCGTGTACGACAATCACAAACGTCATGCCGCAACATCCCAAAAGCAATCTCGCACAGCGCACTGCAATGGGGGCCTGTCTTAGCCCGCCAATCGGAACTTGCCGCATCACACAGAGCTCGCAGGCCGAGACATGCCCGTCACGGGAAAAGACGTCCAAGGCGAAGCAAGGCGTCGTCAGTCTCATTGCTAGCAGATGACCATACATCCGTGGCGTCATTCATCGTGCCATCTTCATCCAGCATAGTGCCGTGCAATCTTCAAGAAATGCAGCGAAAGACGTCTTCCAAGACGATAGTCTTCCAAGACGGCATAGAAACGTCTCCATCATTGGCCGTGCCCTCGCATGGGCGGGAATCCCGTCACCATCGCCATGGCAGGGCGCAGCGCCAGTGGCATTGGCCCCGGACTCTGCACACGGTTGAAGAGTCCAATGAGCCTGCGGCCCACAGAAGGCTCCAGCTCAGTCCCGTCTCTGGCAATCTTAACCTCCCTGTTCGAGTTCCACGGATTCCGCAAGCCGCGTGTTCGGTAGAACGGTAGCCGACTGATTGACAGCCACTCGAGCTTAAACGGCTTCCCCCACGTCTTTGTCTCTTCGTCCGTTTCAGCACTCCTAGTGCTAGAAGCCTCGCTCACATTGTCGGACCCACTCTCCGAGTCCTCCCGTTCCGCTTCCCAGAAAATCGTGCCCCTGGCCGAGTCGTCGATGATTCTGCCCCTGGGTGCGTACCCGGTCGCATCAGTAACAATCGCTTTTGGCAAGTCTAGGCTGCTCGTGGCCTGAGCCTTCGGCGCAAATTCAATCGCTGCTTCTGGATCCTCATTGATCTCCGATACCATTCGCGCATACCCAAAATATTCGCCCGATTTGTTCGCCGAGAAGATCAAGTAGACGTTATCGAAGGTCTGATGCAGGTTAGCCCAGATTGCATCGGCACAGTGAAACTCTAGTTATGCTTGTAGACCCACCTTGAACGCAGTGTTGAGTGACTCTTCGTTGTGAGACTGTGTTGCCCAGATACCGGTCCGTACACTCAGCTCGAGATCCTCCATGGTGAGACTCTTGAGAATAAAGAACTTGTCCTGCTGCGAACTGGCCTCGCCGGCCGAGTTTATCCTGGGCTTCGTAGGTTGTCCGGCGGCTGGACTCTGGCTGCGGGAGTCCGAGGCCGAGGCATCCTGAGCCAGATCGCCCTGGGCCGGGGCAACCGCCGTGCTGGCCGCCGGTCCGGTGGGGGCAGTCAGGCCCGTGGCCCCTTCAACAGTATTCTTCCGCAGCCTGCTGACGAGGCGCACAGACTGAAACTTGGAGTCGTGTAGCTTTTGCTGGGCCGCTATGCACGTGCCTTCGTCTTTGAAATTCGCAAATGCGCAGTTACTTTTCGATATGAGGAAAAGAGATTCGAGTCCTGCCGTCTCCTTGCAAACGTGGTGGACAAGGCTCATCAAATCGGTCTGCGGAGGGAGATTTCCAATCCAAATGGCGTGTCCTGGGCAAGTTTTAGCCTTCCGAAGCGACATGACCCGGGCGTGGGGATGCCTTACCGCTCTGCCGGGGCTTCCTGGGTGGCCCTCGAACTGCAGTTTGCCGATTACCAGATTCATCTGCTGCACACTCAGCAGCCGTCACTTGCCCACATTCCGTCCTCGCCCATACCTTGACCTTGCCCTAGAGCCTGCATTTGTATCCCCGGGCCATCAACCGACGAACGAGGCTTTTGTACATCGGGATTTGGAGAGTTGCCGGGCACATAGGGTCCTGGACCCATGCCTATCGACATGCTTTGTGGCTGGTCGGGATAAGGGTTCGCCTGCGCGTAATAGAAAGCCGACGGGGGGTGGTTTACCATCATTCGGTTCGGGTAATACGCAACATTCTGTCTCGCGGGCATCGGTGGCGGTCCTTGAACAGGTGGCATGTGACCGCCGCCATAGTATGGAGACATCTGCGCCTGGTGAACATAAAAGCCTTGATTCATCGCCATTGGCGGTGGCCCCCCGTATGGAGGCATCTGCGGCATCTGCTGAACTATCTGGGGCGACGTCATGGGCATGTACCGCTGGCCTCCTTGGGGGAATTGGCCGGGTCGATACCCAACGGCAGGTAGAGAATTGACGATTGGCGCCATGTCGTACGGCCCTTGTTGACGGTATGATGTCTGTGGCGAAGGCACATTGAGCTGGGAGGAGAAGGCATGGTTCGCCAGCGTCGAGGGTTGCGGCGGTCCAGGAATGCTTTCCCTATCGATGGTTGCCTGCTTGATCTCACCACCAACCACTTGTGCTTCCACGGGGTGAGGGTGATTGTGGGAGACTTCAGGTTCTCCTGACCTCAATGAGGGAGGGGACGAAAAATCTCCCATTGGAAATAATAGAACGGGCGAGGCAAGATTAGCGGCCGAGCGAGCCAATGACTAGTACCGCGGGTTAGCGCGCAAGCTCTGGATAACGGCGTGTTAACTGCAGCGCAAAGACGAACGACGAGAAGCAAATGTTACCTTGAACTGTTGGACCAGGTCTTCCTAGTGCCGGTCTCAAGACCAGAGTCAAGGGGCGACAGCTCTTATGAATGCTTGATTTCGAATGCCGCCACCGACAACGACGCCACGGAGTGTCGAGGCTCTCTGGCAAGGTTGCCGCGTTTGCCTCTTGTCAACGGTACTCGGTCAAGGCCGAGGTGTGAAGGGGGAATGGAGGGTTGGGTAAAAAGGCTCGCCCAAGAAGGCAGTTCCAGCAAAGAGGAAAATATGAGAGTTTTGGGGGGGAAAGGGGGGGGGGTGAGATTATTCGGGATGCGCTGATCTCCCCACTAGTGCCAATGGACGTTGAGGCCGGGGGCCCAAGAAAGTGACGAGCCGAAAGATCAAGGTGAAGTCGGCCAAATACTCATAAGAATGTGTGGGAAGCGAGATACGAGCATAGGGTTTTGGTCTCTTAGCAGAAGCGTTTCCCTGAGCTCTCCTAGCGGCAAGCCGGATAAGGTTCTCCAGAGGAAGGAAGATTCTGTGTCTCGAGCTTTGGGACGGGCTGGCGCCAGTGGCGTCCTCGACTGTAGAGTAGTCGCTGTAGCCGATGTATCGGAGTAGAGTCGTTGCCCAGAAAATGGGAGGAGAGCGTCGATGGGGAAATGAAGCACCGCGACAGGTGTCCGGACGGTGAGCAAGTAGGACCACGGCAGAAACTCCCAGTCCAGCGACCAGGAGATAGGGGGAAGCCGGGGGCGGACGTCCGCTCCGTGATCAGGTCAAGCCGGAGCAAGACAAGGGGGCCCGCACGACGGGGCACACCACCCACAAGAGCAACGCCGCAGCTACCGCAACGTCGTTGGGCGGAGAGAGGTCGGGCTGCTCACGACGCCGTGTCGGTACTCGACAGTGTCAAGTTCCTAAATCCGGGGGATCGGTGGACGCCGGCTTCCTTGAACTCGTAGGGGCGGACAGGCGTACAAGAAGGGCGGTGGCTGGGACTGAAGAGTCTGAAGGAGCTGCGAGTCGGGGGGAAGGATGGCAGAACAGACATCTGCCCAAGGAGAAGAAGCGGCGTGTAAGATTGTGCATGCAAGAAAGAGGACGATGGGGCTGGAGGCGACAATTGCGGGTCTGTCAAAGGGAAGGTGAGGTAAGTCGATAAGGCAGGTAGTAGGTACAGTACATAAACCAGGTGAGGGTAAGACATAGTAGGGCTGGAGGAGGCGTGTGGGCTCAGGAGCAGAGCAGAGGAAACACACGCACACCCCCCGGCTAACAAGATTTCGGCGGTGGCTTCCACGAGCGGCGGGCCACGGGGGGGGATGTACCAGTACCTCGGCGCCTGTAGCAGAATGACCACGGAGGCTCTCAGAGGGATCCGGGCGAGTGACTACTGGTACTAGTACTGTATCCGTAGTGCTCGAGATGGAAGCCAAGTGCCGGGCAAGCACAGAGAGAGAGGGGAGACAAGGCCCGGAAAGCCTCGGCGCCACCTCTGGCAGATGGATCGACAGAGAAGAGCGTCGAATGCCTGTGAGCTGGAGTGGGCTTGGAGTGGCGCCGAGTACAGACGTGGCTGCTCGTGTCCCACAAGCGATGGTGATTGTGCCAATCTTGGCTGCGTACGGTACGTACGGTGCTGCAACTCGAGGCTTGTCAGGATGTCTGAAGAGTTGCAGGGCGGGGGGGAGGCAAATCCATGTGGACCTGGATCCGAGTCCTCGGCATGGCGGGAGGCGGGAGGGCGGCCAAGGGAGATCAAACCAGAGTACCATGAGAGGACGACATTTGCCACCCGGTGGGGGGCGCCAACTGCACGAGCGAGAGTCAAGGCCGTTCGTCCATTTGGTTTTGGGCATGTCAACGTCGCCCCCCTCTGGTCCCCTGTAAGCCTCCCCTTTTGATTTACATACAGACCACACATACAGACGTACATACAGGACGCGGGCGCACACCCTGCCCTGCCTGCCTGTCCACTGGCACCCGCAGAGGCTACGTGTAAGCCACGCAAAGGGCTGGTGCGTGGTGGCGGGCGCATCATAACCCACGCACTGGCCAGGATCCAACTCTCGGCCACAATATCATACAGTACAGTATCATGATGCCATCGATGGTACCGGTACGCACGGGACCGGAGAGGCCAATCAAGGCCGGCGACGGGGCCGTTGGCGGCTAACCCACATCTCGACTTGATTGAGTTTGTTGCACCCGACTGGACCCTTGAGCGAGTGTGTGTGGGCCGGGAGATGCTCGTCGAGTCTCGACGAGGAAGGCTGTTGACCAGGAACTCTTGCGGCCCAAGGGTCGAGGCGTCTTCCACATGTGCTGTGGCGCGGATGGCCTGCACAAGAGCAGCCGCTGCCTGGATTCGGCCGGAGTGCTTGTGGCAGATACGCGGTGTAGTAGGTACTACTAGGTAGTGCCACTCTGAATGCATGGAAAAGGTCAACAGCGGATGCCAATGCCTCTTCTGTCAGTACCATCTGGGTAGGTAAGTAGGTACCTGGCGTGCTCACAAGCTCTAAGCCCAACTGACCCAGTGCCGCGCACATAAACCAGTAAACCAGCAGCGAGTACACGTATTGTACGCACCAAGTACCTACTTACCAGCCCCTGTCAGCCAAAAGGAAAGTCGATGCAAAATGTCCGTGGCGGCCCGGCACACCCACTGCCTGCCTGCTCCCACCCCCATGTGGCTTGGACAACTGCAAACGCCATTGCCAGCCTTGACAGCCTTGGAATCGGCCTTTGCCCCCCCCCGAGCCCGTGGACAGCACGATTCGATGTGCTCCTCGCCCAAGCATGAGGGACATCGAATGCCCGGAATCCTACCTAGGGGACGCTCCAGGCCCGTTCCGAAGATCATTCCCGTTTCGCGCCTCCTCTAGCCCGCTAGCAGAAGCTGGCCAAGCTCACTAACCGGGGAGCTATTTGCGCGCAGCCGCCGGGGCTGCGGCTCGTAATCGCTGCGGGCGGCAGAGGTCAGATATAGGGCATGTTTGTGTGGTCCGCGCCTCACCCAGGCACCGATGCTCGGGCCCGACGCCCTTTTTGCCACCCGCGCTTCCGCCCACTCTGATTGGGCACCAAGGGCGGGGCCTTGGAGCCGTTTGGGCGTGTGGTGTTTCAACTCGGTCTGGACGTATTGCTCGGTAGCATGCCGACGATCATCGGTACGCGGTAGTTACGCACCTGGCACATGATGAAGCGCACAGGGCGCAACGCCGCAAAGGACAAGCAGTGCCAAGGCGAAATGAGATGGCTTATGTAAGCAGCCGCGCTGATCAGCCGCGACCACGACTTGGGATGGAAATCTGGATTTGCCATGTGGCACAGACATGGTCGTCTTGCCGTGAGATTGCTTGAGACCTGAGAGGAGCAGAACCTCGACGACATCGCCGCGTACCCTCTAGTTCCCTCTTGCTCGTTGCAGTTGGGTACCCAGCATCCGCTGTTTGCATCTGCTGCTTGTGCAGGCACAGTACGTAGCCGCACCGAGTGCCTAGGCCATGGACAAGACATTCCAGATCTCGAGAGAATTGCCTGCATCGGCACGGCATTTATGCAATGCTCCACGGTATTTGCGGGTTCCCCACGAATCGAGCACCACCTACATACCTGCCTACGTAGTATGTTTGGGCACGGCTTGCAGGGTCATGGCTCAGGTTCCGCGACTGCAAGCTCTCCCTGCATCACCGCCCAAGGAACCAGCCATTCTACCTGGACTGGAGGGATGAAGTAGAGGTACAGTTACCC
Source organism: Hirsutella rhossiliensis (assembly GCF_020360975.1). Taxonomy (NCBI): domain Eukaryota; kingdom Fungi; phylum Ascomycota; class Sordariomycetes; order Hypocreales; family Ophiocordycipitaceae; genus Hirsutella; species Hirsutella rhossiliensis. Next base: position 775,725 of record NW_025408687.1, on the reverse strand, counting down.
AGCTCATGAGGTGGGTACCTAGTACCAGCCTGTACCCAGTGCCAGCCTACCGTACCTAACGTAGGTAGGTACCTAGGTAGGTAGGTACTAACTTTACGAACTATGCGGACTACCTAGGCAACTAGGCAGGTAGCACCTTACCACCTCTGCTTCGGAGATAAAAAGTAGCTCCATGTCTCGGGAGTACCTGGCCTTGCTGCATCGGAAACCACAGGACCCGAGCGACATTGACTCTGTTCTGGACGTATCCGTAGTCCCGCTCAGGACTTGGGCTTCCTCGTGGCTTACTGTACCAGCCGAGCTCTTCGTACATTCTCCCCACGTTGTCGGCGTTATGACAATCTGAGGTGAGATGGACAAGCATCGCAGGCCCTGATGTTCTGGGCCCAGCACTGCAGAGTACTGATCATTGGGCCTTCCCGGGGTGAGTTTGGCATTTCTACCATGTACAGTACTTGCTGTTCGAGCGGTTTCCGGGGACAAACCACTCGGAACACTTCCTACAACCAGCGGCCGGTGCAACAGCTGAACAGCTTAGCTATTCGCACCCCGTCTTGGGCGTGGACTCTTTTGCTCTTCTCGATGGAACCCGTTTCGCCAAATTGGCATGTCCACAATGCGTCGTGGGCGCTGATCGTCCAGTGAATGAAGTGAGAGGCGCCAAGGATCCCGCTACCCCACTGGCGGGATGACGTCGTGGTCATGGAGAAAAGCGTCGAAGGCGGTTTTTGACAAATGCATCCTGATTTTTCCCAAGGTTCCATGCCTGCACGCCCGGGCCATGTCGTCATTGTCGAACAGCTTGAGACGTCAGCCCCCTGCGCTACCCCCCGGCGCTGTGGCTTGTGAACGGCCCCCAACCATGCACCACACCACCTTTGTCACCCTTCACAAGCCAATCTTCTCCTTGCATACATGTATACATGCCGGCAAAGTCATCTGCCTTGGCAGCGATGACGCAGCTCACCTGTACACCTGCTACACGCAGCCTCGTTTCTCGGGGGAGCCACTAGCCCAGGCCGAGTGATGATGCTGCTCGACTCGCACTCCCAATCTCTCTCGCATCAGGGACGCATGCACGGGTGCTGGAAAGCCCAAATGCCACGGCCGAGGTATGTCTCGAGAAGGGATCGAGGGATGATGGACGATGGATGATGGATGCAGCCACGCAAGGCCGAGTGGCACGGGAAAGACACCCGACGAGAACCGCGACAATCATCGTGGCTGGCGAGGTGCGTGCACGCATAATGCACATGGCAAATTCATGTCTTTGTTTTGCCCATGTCGAGGGCTCGCGTCGAGGCGAGTCGAACGAAGCATGCAATGCTCACCCTGGAGCATTCCACTCAACCATCTATCACCTGGGCCTAGCACACCTTGAACGTGTTGCTTGCGTTTCTTTGAATGTTGCTCCACTCTGTTCATGTAAGAAACAATTGACCCATCATCGCCTTTGAGCCGGGAAAACGTGCTGGCCGTGTGCGAAACACCAGGACTACCCGGATAAAACACTCGTCACCTTTGAGCAGGGGAAACGCGCACAACTAGTTCCATTCTCCCCGATCGCCCGCCGCGGTACAGAATCCGCCGATATACATACCGCATGAGGACACAGCCACGACGTGGATTGGCCGGCGCGCCCTCGGATCACTTCCCTTTTGGTAGGATGCTGCGGGCAGTCGGGCACGACAGACAGGTTGCCGCCGCTTTGAGTCTCTGGGCCCGACGAGCAGAGTGCCCGCCACTACCCTATGCTCCGTGGCAAATGCTCCGTATCCATGCGACATGCAAATGGTCTGGGTGGACGGCTCGCACCGAGGCCTGGATCCATCGGTGATATCAAACACAACTCTCCCTGCCGTGGATCGTGTGCACGCCAGCTCCACTCTGTGAGGACAGCACAACACAGCCGCCTATGCTGCCAATGTCCCTGCCATCCGCCTAGGCATGGCCCTGAGAGGTTGGCTAGACTTCGTGGCTGGGTGTTTTTCTCGTCAAGGGCCTGGCCAGCAGTCTAAAGAAACCCATCTGCCCCGTGTGTTCCGCACAGAGAGCATGTCTGGGGCTCTGGGCCAACGGCCCGCCGCCTGGAAAGTCTCAACCGTTTCTCAAGCATGTGCGATAGTTTGTCGCCACCGCTAGGGACTGCAGTCGAGCCCTTTCACCCGAAATATGCAACCAGGGAAGGCTATGTTGCCATGGCGCTTGCTACTGCAAGGCAGGGGACTTATGTGGAAGGCCTTTGTCAGATTTTGCTCGGCAGGGGGGTGCAAGAATAGACGGGGATGGACGTATGATACCGATAGCCTAGCAGCCCCAGGGCCAGACGGATCGTCACGCTGCTTCCCCGGTATATCAGGAAGCACGACCTGGCTATTCGCCGCTGAAATGATACGTCGTCTTTCTTTGCCGTCAGGCCACCGCTGCCGCTCACCAGGCACCCGTTTTGAGTGCTCGCCGCCGGTGGTCTCGTCGCCGTGTAGCCACCACCATTGGACTGGGGCGAGAAGAGGGAAAACAAGCCGAAGTGTGAATGTCAACTTGATCCATAACGAGGCCAGAGTCAAGCCTGAGCCCCAAGCGGCACAACCGTCTCTTCGCCAGAACCGGCCCCATCAACGGGCCGGACAACTCGGCGCACAAGCCGCTTTTCAATCTTCAGAGGAGGGAGCAGCAGAGTGCCAGGGCGCCAGAGTTGGATCACCCCCCAGTGGACAAGACCTGCTGCTCGTGGTCAAGCTTCAACGGTGGACCCCGGCTTCCCTGCTTCTACGTATTTCAAGGCAACCGTTTTCCGCATGTCTGATTTCACATGTAACCGCTCAGAGTATGCTACGCTATCAGTCGTGGTATGCTCATGGTGAGCTGTTGACGCCGAGTAGGCTAGACGGACACGAAGTTTTATCAAGGACCGTTCTCCAAGGCAATTATCATACACGCAAGCTACCTCACAAAAGCCGCCTCCCGCTCAGTCCTTCTTCATCTGCAAGACAGTCTCCTCGATTCCGTTCTTGGTGATGATCATCATCTGCAGGGCGTCGCCGACTTCAATATGCCTCTCCGCGGCACCGTCAAACGCATCCTTGACAAGCGTCTCCACTGTTGACCGCGACAGCGGGTGGCGTTCTCGCTCCTGCAGGTCGTGGCCTGTCCCGCTCCCTGGAATGTACTGGTTCTTGAAATTGACCTGGTTGTCCAGGAACGGCATGATCAAGCTGGCTGCCGCGCCCCCTGCGCGGCATTGCTCACGCTCGTAGCTGCCGACCGGGTCGTACGAGTAGACGGCTCCCTTGCCATCTTCGTCGAGCCCGCCCAGCATCGCGGTGACGTAGTAGGGAAAAAAGCGCTTCTGGTAGAGGATCGTGGACAGACGCTTAGCGCAGGCATTCAGCGTCATGGGCTTGCCGTGGCGATATCGGTAGATTTTGCAGACGGTGTCCAGCTGGTCACGCAGGGCTGCGCCGTCGGCAGCGAAGCCGCACACCGACAGGACTATCGTGGCATCCTCTTGGGAGGACGTGGAACCGCCGACTTTGAACACCTTGGGAGCCATGCGAGAGTTGATGCTGTATCCGCTCGTGTGGCGCGTGTCACCGGCCATGATGGCAAAGTCGGCGCCTGCGATGCCGAGCGTGGAGCCGCCGTTGTCGGTGTAGCTGAGGGCGTGTGAGCTCGGCCACGGCAGAGAGATTTTCCTTGGGATACTTACGGGTTGAAGCGGTGCTCTCTCGGCTCGCCGTTGGCCTTGAGAGCATCGGAAAAGGAGTAGCCGGGACCTTCCGTAGCCGGGTTCTGGCTGAACATGGCGGCCATCTTGGCGATTGGGTAAAGCTGCGTGGGATGCTGCGCAAGATGGCTACCGAGATTGATAGCTCCGGTGATGCGTGGGTACGGAAGCGAGACGGACGAGCGATTTATGGATTGTCTCGAGGCGGTTGAAGTCGTCGCGTCAGGTCTGGAGCCTTGTCCAGTAACAGTAGCTCTGTGCCACGTCCAGGGTAGATCGAATGACTAAGCTAGCGCTGCAGCCAAGGGGCTCGGCCAATCGGAGTGTTCGATACCTGGCTTCTGGCAAGCTCACCTCATCAACACGAGAACTCCCGTCTCTCAAAGGGGGCCAAGCAGCATAGCATCGTCTCGAGCGTCTCCTCGAGCTCCTGCGTCTGTCCTCTGTCTATGCGCTCCTTTTGACGATCCTAGAGAAACAGGAAATCATGCGTGACGTCCGCGCCAAGGCGCTCGAGAAGATAGCTTCGCTGTCCGCGGCCAGCTCGACCACCGCGCTCGACCGCTCCGATCTCGACAAGCTCTGCAGGGCATGCCACGCCGGAGCCCGGGGCAGGGACATTGCTCATGGAGGTCCCGGCGCGAAGCAGGCGGGCTCGCTGGGCCGAGTCCCCATGGTTAGTGACCCCTCCCCGTCGACGGCGAACCTGTGAGCAGATGTTGATTTCGGCCAGTCTATTCGCGAGTTCGAGGTTCTCCTGGCCTTGTGCAAGTCGGCGCCAAGCATCCAGTCTAGCCAGAGCGCTCAGAGGCTTTCCTATCAGCTTATCCCCTACATGCTCGAGGCTCATTCTCAAGCCTTTGTCCCGTCGCCCTTCTTTCGTAGGATCGAGCCCTCTCCGACCGAATCACTCGCCTTCCACGTCGCCGGAGCCTTGTTGGCCCTCGGGCTCAACTTCGGGGATCTCAAAGACACAGTTGCGGACGGCATTTGGGCTTTCACCATCTCATGCGGCAAGGTTATCGAGACCGTCGTCTCGCAGGTTGGCGACCCCGAAAACCCAACCATGGAAGATGCTGTTCGCACGGCAACGATTGCTCTCGCTCTGCTTGGATTCTTAGATGCGGCCTCTGCACAGGCCGACTTCTGGAAAGCTGGCAGCCGGCTTGGGATGATTCAGAAGCTCAAGCAGCTCCTTTCGGAGCCGTTCCTCGTTGCGCTCGAGACCTCTCTGTCCACCATTCGAAACTCCCATAGCCAGGACCGAGAGACAAAGGAATGGAAGCGACTTCTGCGCCATTACGCATCGTCTGGACGGCCACTCGGGGCCATGCTCCTCCAGCGTAGCTTCATGTGGCTGGTGCTCTCCAGCGCGGCCTTGATGGTTGCGGATGGACCGACCCTCCGCGCGAACCATGTGTTAGACCTGCTCATGTCCGAAGGCGGGCACGGCCAGTCAGAACCGGACCGTTTCCTCGACAGTGACCTGAAAGCCATCGAGACATATACTGGCCTCGCGGTCGAGAAGATGGACTACATTGAGGCTGACGCCGACTTTGTTCGGCTCGGATCGCCGAACCAGCAGAAATTGGCTTATGCCGTCAAGTCTGCGGCCATGATTACGTTTCTGAATTGTTCATTGCTTAATGACCAGATTGCCGAGGTAGACGTCCTCATGGGCTGGCTGCAAGAGACGCTCGAGGATCCGACGCAGATGGCGGACAATGCTCTGGCATCAGTTGTCTTACGATGCCTCGCTCTGATATGTCGCATTGCCCCAGCCGTTTCTTCGACAGTCATCCGCGTTCTCCCCAGGTTTCTTGTCCAATCGGCGCCTCGTGGTGACACCGTCGGCGTGGCATCGAGGAGTCTGGCCTTTGTTCTCAAGACGCTCTCCGAAGACGCTGTCATCAGCACCCTCTACACGCTCGGCAACGTGCTCAGCCCTGTATCGGACGGCATAGCCGCCAACGGCCAGGCTAACGGCACTGCCGCGGGCGAAGCCATACCTCCTGTTTACGCCGGCCGGCATTCCACAGGGAGCTCCATCTCACTGCAGATGAATGGCGAGGAGGAGACTGCGATTGTATATGGAAATGTGGTGCAGGCCATCTGCGGCATTGCAACAGCGTGCCAAGACGAGAAGATTACGGCTTTGGCGCAGTCCATGCTCCTGCAAAAGGTCGACAAGGTCAACGCCGACGTGGATGCCCACGTTATCTCTGGCGCCGCAACTTTGGCCCTGATGGGCGGGCAGCTTGAGTTCCGCGCTTTGCTCAAGATGTACAGCAGGATATGCCACATTGGAATCGTCGAGAACAAGGAGTTTTTGCTGGCGGCCGTGAGTACCCGGCGCCGGGCGGGAATCCATACGTCTGCTTACACGCTGTGCAGGTTATGAAAGCCAGGACGCATGTGTCGGCCAACTTGAGACGCGACTCTCCGCTGTTTGACATCTACTGGGAGCACTTGCTGGATAGCATCATTTCTCTTGGCGACGTGGAATCGTCCAGCCATACCCGAGAGTCAGATGTCAAACTCGTCGCTCAAGAGATTGGAGAGCTCTTGCGCCCTCTGGCTGTGTTCATGGCCAGCAACGACCTTGCGTCCGGACCCATCGAAGACGACGAGGCCCGCTCTCTTCTCCGTGATGCTTGGTTCAACATTGTCGTACATGGCCTCACGACCGGTACGGACCGCGGCAAGAAGTACTGGAACGAGCTCCGCACCATTGCAGTTCACTCACCGCCCTTGATCACCGGTGAGCGAAGCGAGCAAGTCGAAAGCGACATCGAACTCAATACCGTGTTGCGGCGAGGCAACACCAATGAGCGGGAGGCCACGCAGAAGAAGCTTCTCAGCGAACTCATACCGACCAAGGCGGCTGATATTAAGAGTTTGAGCTACCGAAAGGTCATCTTCCTTCAAGCGGCGTATCTCGTCGAGAGCCTTCGCGCGGACTCGGGAGACTGCACCAAGGTCTTGTCGTATTTCCTGGAGCCCAGCATGCGAAAAGGCGAAGTCAGCGGCACCATGGAAGGCATCGCTTCCGCCGTTGTGGATAGGTATCTCAAGAAGACGCTGGGTGGCGCCGACCCCCCCTTCTCGGCGCAGTATGCGGCTACTCAGCTTGCCGCCATCTTTTGCAAGTGCTGCCATCGGATCGAGCGTGTGCAGCAGGCCGCGTTGCAATGCGCCGACCGAATCATCCGGGATGTGCCCTCGGTCTTGTGCTACAGGTCGTCCCTCTTTGCGCTGCTGGAGCTCCTTTCCCTCATGTGGTCCAGCTGCCTCGAAGCCGAAACCGATCTGTACACGCCGAGGTCGACATTCTCTTCTGAGCTTGGCAAAGTCACAGTAGAGCTTTCGGATGACTTTGACTATCGACGCTGGACGCTGGACATACTAAATCGAAAGGCAAAGATTTGGGTAAGCGCCGCCATCGGCCTTGCACCCCTGGACATCAAAGGCCTGCTGCAGACGTACCTATCCGAGTTTGACGACGAAGGCGCGTACGGCCATATCTCACTGGGAAGATCATTCGCACTCGGGCTTGGGTCCATCATCCCATCAACCGATACCAGACTGCAGTCTCTGGGTAGGGTCGGGGATTGCGACATCAACACAGCATCGGACCTGATTGCGCAATACACGACGCGTCAGGAGTACCGCTACGGAGAGACACTGCCTGATACCGGCAACGAGCTAATAGCTCTCGCCAACCTGAAGCTCAGGCCGACGTTGTCACAGTCGTCGGTGACGGACAGCGCCAATGCCTCCACTGCGCTGGCTCACGTTGAGGCTAGGATCCTCAGCAAGAAAGCTCCGTCCTTGAACGAAGTGCGAGATATCCTGCGGAGAGCCGCGGCCTTGCTTTGCCGCAGCTCGAGAGACGAGTCTGCTGTCGCTCGTTATCTCGTCAGCATACCCTTTTCTCTCTTCACCAAGCAGTCCATCAAGCTTGGCGTCTCCCTTTGGCTGGGCGTCATGAACGAAAACCCGAGGCTGGAGCCCAAGCTGTTGAGCAGCATCGCACAGCAGTGGGAGTTTACGATTACTCGAAAAGTCGGCTTGTTTGATCCGACGCTGACGCACCCGGATCCCTTTTTCCAGAGGGAAGAGTTTGCGCCGAGCGAGCTCGAGACGTTAGCCAAGAAAAGACAGTCGATCCATGATATGCTTTCTCCGCACACGCGCCTTTTGCAGTTCTTTAGCAGCCACTTGAACGCAACGCGACTGGGCAGTGGCGACACCCAGAGAGTCTTCCTTCGCATGCTGGATCTCACAATGAATGCTATCAAAGATTCCACCTCCCACCCTATGGCGAGGGAGCTGCACTTCCAGACCGTCTTGTTCGGCTTGAAAGTGCTACGTACTAGCACCACTATTGGGGCAACTGCTCAATGGAGACTCAAGGAGAAGATCCTGTCGGCAGGCCTCAGCTGGTTCAGGAATTCGCCCGGATGGTCGTATGGCAGCAACGTCCTGCAACTGAAAACCGAGGTCCGCCTGATTTCGGACGTCCTCGCTGCCCTTAAGGTCGTGTCTTTCATCGGGGCCCACACCATTGGCAACGTCAAGTCTCTGCAGGCAAAGGAGCAGCTGCTCCAGCTCCTGCTCGAGAACGAACAGGCGCGACTGAACGTATGGATCAGTCCGTTGAACCAGCATAGCAGCCACTTCTCACTCCTCAACGCATCAAAGGCGACTGTGGAGACCTCCCTGCTGTCTCTGACTGGTACTGCATGGGAACAGGACCCTTGCATTGCTATCGAGCTGGCGACAAGATTCCACTTTCCTCGCCTCCACCGGGAGATTAGACAGCTGCTCCTGAGCAAGCCCGAGAGGGCAGTGTCGGAGCCGGAAGCTTTGGCTCTCATGTTTGGCGGGCATCTCCCCGACGACGTCAACTTGCAGTTGAAGGTCAGTGAAAGTTGATTTGAAACTCGTCTAGCGCTAGCTGACCGTCGAGAAGCATCTCCTGTACTGGCAACCCGTGAACCCGCTCACTGCTGTGAGCATGTTCCTGCCGGCGTACAAGGACCACCCGTTCCTCATTCAATACGCGATGCGGGCGCTCGAGAGCCACTCGATCGATGTCACGTTCTTCTATGTTCCGCAGATTGTCCAGACACTTAGATATGATACCCTGGGATACGTCGAGCGCTTTATTCTCCAGACGGCACAGTTTTCCCAATTATTCGCCCACCAAATTATATGGAACATGAAGGCCAACTCGTACAAGGACGACGACGCTCAGGTGCCGGACGAGATCAAGCCAACGCTCGACAGCGTCATGGAGAAGATGGTGGACAGCTTCGCCGCCGAGGACAAGGATTTCTACGAGCGCGAGTTTGCCTTCTTCGACGAAGTAACGGGGATTTCCGGAAAGCTGAAGCCGCTCATCAGGCGCCCGAAGCCGGAGAAGAAGCAAAAGATTGAAGAGGAGCTTCGCAAGATCAAGGTCGAGGTCGGAGTCTACTTGCCCAGCAACCCCGACGGCGTCGTCATTGGCATCGACCGCAAGTCGGGCAAGCCTCTGCAGAGCCACGCCAAGGCGCCTTACATGGCGACGTTTCGCATCAGGAAGAAGAAGACGGGCGGCCCGGATGCCGGCGTCCTGCCCGAGGAGGCCAGCAAGCAGGGCCAAGACGCCAAGGACAACATGGTCGAGGCGTGGCAGTCGGCCATCTTCAAGGTGGGCGACGACTGCCGGCAGGACGTGCTGGCGCTGCAGATGATTGCGGCGTTCCGCGGCATCTTCCACAGCGTGGGGCTCGAGGTGTATGTGTTCCCGTACCGGGTGACGGCGACGGCTCCCGGGTGCGGCGTCATCGACGTGCTGCCCAACTCCATCTCACGCGACATGCTGGGCCGCGAGGCGGTCAACGGGCTGTACGACTACTTTGTGTCCAAGTACGGCAACGAGGACTCGCTGCGGTTCCAGCAGGCGCGCAACAACTTCGTCAAGTCGATGGCGGCCTACTCGGTGATTTCGTTCCTGCTGCAGTTCAAGGACCGGCACAACGGCAACATCATGGTTGACGACGCCGGCCACATCCTGCACATTGACTTTGGCTTCTGCTTCGACATTGCGCCCGGCGGCATCAAGTTTGAGCGCGCCCCCTTCAAGCTGACGAGCGAAATGGTGGCCGTCATGGGCGGCTCGACGGACCACCAGAGCTTCAAGTGGTTCGAGGAGCTCTGCGTAAAGGCCTTTCTCGCCAGCAGGCAGTACTGCGACAAGCTCAGCCAGATTGTCCTGCTCATGATGGACAGCGGCCTGCCGTGCTTCAAGCCCGAGAGCGTCAAGCACTTCCGCGAGCGCTTCGTCCTCGACAGGACCGAGCGCGAGGCGGCCGACTTTATGAAGGACCTCATCAAGAAGAGCTTCTCGAGCTACAGCACGGGCATCTACGACCAGTTTCAGCTCTTAACCAACGGCATCCCGTACTGACGAGGGCGGGCTCCCATTTTTGTTTGTACATGTCTTGTTCTACCGCCTCTGCCATCCTCTTGCGAGCCAATGCAGGGCCTGTACACTTTTACTTGCTGTGCGCGCGGTGCGCCTCTATCCTCTTGACCCAACCCAGTTTTCCAACACGGAGAATAACACCAAAGAAAAAAAAGCACGCTTGCGTTTACATGAAGCCACGCTCCCTTTTGCTGTAATGAATGTGATGCGAGATGCCAACTCCCAGATGGTTGGCCGCTGTTTAACATGTAGCGTCTCCGTCGCACCGACTCGGACGGCCAGCTCAAGACGATGACTGCTTCAGCATGTGCGTGGGCGCGTTGTAGCTCGCATAGTCGACGTGGACAAAGGCCCTGTCCACAATGGGCACGGACTCGAGGAAGTAGGTGAGAACCTCGCTCAGGTCGTGGCTGTCCTTGAGCGGCGTGATTGCCGACAGCACAATGTCCACCTCGACGAAGAGCTTGTCGCCGGCGTGGTAGGCACGCAGGTTCTGGATGCGACGGATGGCGGTGGCGAAGCGCATGGTGAGATAGAGTAGCAGGTTGCGCTCGTCGGGCTGCGCCGAGAAGCCCGTCAGGTTGCGCACGTGGTGTGCAGACGTCTGGCTCCATGTGAAGATGACGACGAGGGAGAGGACCAGACCGCCGGAAGCGTCGAGCCACCAAATCTTGCCGTAGAAGCCGACTGCAGGAGCAAGCAGCGCGTCAGCGACCGGCACCATGCACGTGGACCTGGGCTTGGACTCACTAATGGGGAAGAGGATCGACCCGATGTTGAAAATGACGTCCGTCTTGGCGTCGTCGGCCCTGCACATGCAAAGGTCAGGCATTACTGCTGCGTACGCGAGTGAGGACAGCATCGCGGGCGACTTACAACGCTCGGACGCTCGAGTTCTTGACCAGGCGGCACCATACCCAGCACGCCCCCTTGATGACAATGGTGGTGACCATGATGACGATGGCCGGGAGGCCAAGGGATATGATTTCGTGCTCGGTACCCGCCAGACGCTGTATACACTGCAACCCGACCTGGACAAAGGACGTCACCATGATGACGGAGAAAACCAAGACGCCCACAGGCTCCAAGCTGGTGAGCACGATGGTCAGCGTCGGACGGCAATGCATCAACCAGTGTGCACGCGTTGACCGAGGTCATGTTAGACTCACCGGCGGCGCCCGACAGGGTAGCGGTGCTGGTCCTTGTGGCCCGACGAGATGAGCCGAGTGGTGGTCCAGACGATGGCGGTGCTGAGGAAGTCGAGGGTGGCGTCGACAAGACTGGCCAGGACGGACATGGACGGGACGGAGATGATGACGGCGATTTTGCCGATGAGAAGAACCACATTGGCGACCAGGTTCACCCAGATGGCCAGCGTCACAATGGGGTCGTCGCTGTCCACCTCGCCGTCCTCGAGCCATGACAGGCTGGGCCTCGGACCCTTGTCTCCCGTCCGAGGCACGGGCGCCGGGGAAAAGGGCTCCTCATCGGCGTGCTGAAGCAGCGGCATGCTCTCCGAGGAGCGGAAGATGTCCTTGGGAGTTCGCTTCTGGGGCAGAGGCGGCTTGGCGCCGTTCTGGCCATTGTCCTTGGGGGCGGGAGCTATGGAGCCGTACGAGTCGGGACCTTGGCGGTCGAGAGAAGCGGTCGAGAGGGATTGAGACAGGTTGGGCTCCTCGCTGATGGTAGCGGGGACGTCAAGGGGCCGGAAGGCCGAGGCCTCGAGCTCGGCCGAATACTCATTAAGCAAGTCGTGAGGAATGGACGAGTCGAGAAGACAGTCAATGTACATGTATTGCTGGATGAGCTCGTTTGTACGTTCATAGTACTCGCGGCTTTGCGGGTCAGTGGCGGGATGGTGCTGGCGGCGAGGGCGCGGTCTCACATTGGTTTCTTCATGGCCTTGAGCTCGTCCTCGTTTTTCCAGTATCGCTCCCACCGATAGCGAGGGTTGCTCTTGCCAATCAGATTCATGCTTCGCACCTGGGGCCCCTTGAGGATTTGGCTGAGGCGCGTCTCATCGCGAAGCAGCCTCTCGATATCTTCGTCGTCATGGCGCATCCAGATGGCCGATTCATCGTCGTCGGGGACATGGCGATGGGCAGCGGGGGGCCAGGAGCCGGTGAGGCTCTGCTGGGAGCGGCTCCGGATGAGCGAAGCCAAGGCACCGGTTCTCGTGGTCAGGGGATAGTGATGATGGGCATCGTCGAGGGAGAGCAGAGACGACTTTCGGATGGGGCGGCCTCTCGGGCTCGGAGGAGCCATTGCGACGACGAGGACAGGGATGCTTGGGTGCGGGTGGACGAGAGACGAGGCTAAAGGGCATCAGTGGCCAGGTGAAGGGAGGCCGGGATGGCGATGATGGAGCTTTGTCGTTGCAAGGCTATCTCCTGGGCGGTTTCAAGCTGTGGTGGTGTGCCGAGGGTGGAGCCGGCTGGCGCAAACACACTTTGCACGGCGGCTAGAACCAAGCCGGAGGCCATTGCGCTACCGGCAGCTGCGACGATGATGTCGGAGGCCTGTGCCCCCTTGGTCTAGCGAAGACAAGAAGCCGCCGGGCGAGGCTGGGGAAGCTGTTACATTATTGGTCCATGACAAGCACGGCCGACGTCCTTGATACAGAGGCGATGGAGAGCATTGTCTGGCGATGCTGCAACTCAGGGCCCAGTGGGTATGTATGTATGATGCATCGCGTGCTGTATGCAAGTCATGCTGTGTGGGGAGAAGCTTTGTCTGTGTGCCAAGTTTAGATTAGATGATGGCTCCGATGGCGGGCTCGCATCGCGCGTTTCGGCCAATTCCTCGTTCCAGTCGTGGCCGAGACAAAGGGAGCGCTTTCGGGGGTCACGGAATGGAAGGAAGAAGAAGGAAAGAAGACGAGTCCGCAAACGCGAGCAAAGCTTAATTGCATCAGCGATCAAGGAGGCCGGGAGCAGCAGTGGAGCAGCCAAGGGATCGATGTGTCCTGCAGCTCTCGTGCAGGCCTCGCTGCAGTGGAAATTGGGCTCGTGATGGTGGTTGGAAGCAAGGCGTCCGTCCGGACATGCTCCCAGTGCAGCAGAGGTAGGTAAGGTAGGTAGGTAGGTACCTCGCTTGGTACAGTATATGCCCTACCTCCTTATGCCTAGGTACTTCAAGGTAGGTAAGGTATCTACCTACCTTAGGTATGCCTAGTTGCCTACCTTGACCTGTCGGTGCCTCGAGACCGTTCCAGTTTTCCGGTAACTGGATCTTCGACGGGCACCACCTGCCTGTACGTAGGTATTTCGCAGGCGGCAGGTACACTCAGTACTGCGCAGTACATCCCGCCTTGGCCGGCCTTTGCATGCGTCTGTTGCTGTGGCAGGTACGGAAGCCTTATCGCCCTGGCTCTCCGCGCCCTCGGTGTGCTCGACCAGGCACAGCGCCTTGCGAGGTGCCTGACTAAGTTAACTCGTCTTGCCCTGCGGGGTGCTCGTCGTGGGCAGACAGACAGGTACCTAAGTACCTAGGTAGCCACCGAGTAGGTACACCCATTCCTACAGCAAGGAAAGGCAAGGAGCCTGCTTCATACCTACCTCCTACCTACCTTAACAACCTAGATGGACAAGTACCTAGGTGGACGATAGATAGGTACCAAGGTAAGGAGGAGCCCCCCCCCTTTGGCCACCGGGAAGTGAGTCAAAGAGCTCACCCCGTCGCAACACGCCCCTGACGGAAATAGCAACAACAGAACCATCTGCGCTCGGTTGGATGCATTGTTTCCATCTGGTAGTCTGGGCTGGCGCTTACCATCTCGTGTTTGAGAACAAGGGGCGCGTCTCCTCTCCTGAGTGATTGCAAGCTAGTATGTACAGTACAGTACAAGAGGCCCCAGGCATGGTGCCTGGGAGTCGGGCGTGCATCACTGCTACGGAGAGGTAGTAATTAGCAAGGCATCTACGGATACTCCGTACTGTAGGTACGGTAGATACAGTACAGTACAGTAGAGGCCAGAAGCAGGTGCGTACCTAATCAGGCACAAAACCCTCCTCCACATCTATAGTAGGCCGCCGTCGACCCTCCCTCCTTGCCCTAGGCCAAGGCTTCTCGCATTGATTGCCTCGCATCCCATGAATCGTGCGCCCCCATTGGCCACGTCACCGACGGGCAGGATGAAATGAGAGCCCAACAACACACGGAATGCTTTGGCCGCCCGTCTCTCGGCAAAGGAGGGTCGGCTTATTATATTGCTTTGCCCCCGCCTCGCACATGCATCTGGCCTCTGCGCAGTGGGCCCTTCACCAGCACTGTAAACATATACAGTACGACGGAGTTGGACTTCCCATTACCAAACCATGGCCGTGTTGCGCCGCCGCCGAGCTGCCGTCCCCTCTGCGACCCCGTCTGTAACCCGATCCGCGCAGCCCGAGTATCGAAATGCCGTCGTCCCAGCCTTGTGACTCGTGTCCCGGCGAGCAACATGGGACCGCTTCCCTCCAGTGGCGAGCCATGCATTCCACGCACCGTGCTTCCTTGGCGCAGACAGCCTGGTCTGAGCTTGGGCCGAGGCGCAGCAGCCCGCACAATGTGCACCCGCTGTCGCTTATGTGCAGAGGGCAGACCCGCAAATGCATCCGGCCTGTATGTACAGTACATGGACAATCATGACACCATAATAACGAAAAAGGACACCCACGCACCGCGGTGTGTGCTGTTGTACTGTAGTGCATGCGGGATACAGGCCCGGTTCCATGTGATAAAGCTTGTCGACGCTCATCACCGAGGCCGAGACACTCATGCCCACGGCCAGACCAGGGCTTTTTGATTTCCGACAGGACGACTCCTTGTCGACGGCCTCATGCTCGAGGCAAGGTAATCTATCCTTCCATGCCTTCCTTGCTGTACATGTATGTATGCGCATATGTACGTGCTCCGTATCACTTCGATCCATGCAAGCGCCATTGTCTTGCCGACTCGTCGCTCGCGCCCGAAAGAGAGAGAGAGAGCGTGGGTTGACGAGACGCATTGTCGTCATCGTCTTCCGTCCCGCCGCCGTGTGCCTTGCGCCGTTGTTATGTTGATTTATAATTTAACACTATTAGCCAGTCGGTAACTGGCCTACTACCTAGTATGTAAGTAGGATGAGCAGCAATAGGAGGATCAACAAAGCAGCCAGTCCTTTCACTTGGCAGGCAGGGTCCAACCTCTTGTTCCACCCCACGAGACCGCGCTGGCGGGTCTTGTCTGCGCCGGGCCAGACATTTTTCTTCTTCCTCCCCCGTCGTGGTGGCTGGCTGCTAAAAAGAGGCGGTGGCGGCCCGACCCCAGTGTAGCCGGCACCGTATCGCACCACCACGGGCAATCATTCCAACCTCCGCCGTCACCCGCCGGCAACAGGTTTAGGGCTGTCCGCCTGGGGTTTGGCCCCGTCAGCATGCGAACGTTGCTCGACCCTCTCTTTGCCTCTCACCACTAGGCAACCTAACTTACTTCTTACTCCGTAGCCATGGCCTGTGTTCCTGGATCTGTGCGGGATACTTTCCTACTTTCATCTCCCGCCTAACCAAAAAGCAAACAAGGCAGCCAACCGTGCGTAGCATTTATACAGTGCTTGAAGCAGAGACGTCAGCTTTGAATTGGATATACGAAACTTTTCCCGACCGTGCATTTCCAAGTACTGTACGGATACGGATAACCTATCCGTACTTGACTTCCACGTACCTGTCTGACCAAGCAGGACCCCAAGACTTCCCTACGACCTTGCTTAATACAGCCTGCTCGGTACTGGGAACCGGCGACATGATGAGACAAGGCCATGTCCCGGGGCATCCTCCACCCTCTGTTACTAGTAGCAGATACTTGAAGCAGCAGCTCTTTATAAGTACTACCACTAGGCGGAATATGGCCGAGTACCTATGCCCTGGTACCAGCCATCGAAGCTGAGCACGGAAATGCTGCCCTATCTTTCTTGGGCTGCCCGAAGCATGTACTGGGGTACCAGAGGTACGCAAGCGGCCACGCCAGATGGGTGTCCACTCTGGGCCCAGAGGTACTTGCAGTCCTTTTGGTTGGCCTTGTTAGGTAGTACATTCAGGACATGTTTGTTCGGATGACCAAAAGGACAGAGAGGCCCAAGTCAGTTTGACAGGTGGCCGGCGTGTCTTGTCGCATGCTCAGCTTGCACCAGACCCCGGCCGGACGACGGGTCTACCGACATGCTTCCCTTTCAGCTGCGGTGCGACTGGCGAACCAGTGCCAGGCCGACAGCTCGTCCGGCCTGCCTGGGATGCTGCCTGGGATGCTGCCTGGGATGCTATGCGGCTTCTTGGCGCGCGCGCGCCAGCACAGCACGAACCGACACGCTGAGACAGGCACTTCTGTCTCTCGAGGTACGGAGTACATACATGCAGCATGATGCACCGTCCTGTACTGCAGGGCCTGCGCCGTCCTCTCTGTCCCGTTCGATGACCGTCGAGCCCGAGTCTCTGCCGCCATCGACGGGCAATCATGTCCTTCCCCGAGCCAGGCGCGTGTGCCGTACAGTACCACCAGTAATTATAGTCGCCATGGTCTGGGGCAGTGACCGGGGAGCGCAGCTGGATGGCGACGCCTCGTCGAGCTGCTGGGTCTCTGTGGGCCCAGATCGGCCTAGCAGGGAGCGCCCGCTGAAAACTGCCTGTACCTGTACGAGTTGAGCCCGGGCTAAACCGGGGTCGGCGGCAGCGCGAGAGAAAAAAAAAGTCGTGTTCGTTCACCCCCCCCCCCCCCCGGTTTTGCCATGTCTTGTGCTCAGTTCAAGCTTCTCTGCTCTTCCCTTTCCCTTCTCAACCGTTCCTACCCTGGCCGTAGTTGACCGTGGTGTCCATCTCTCCATCTCCCTCCATCTCTCCATCTCTCCATCTCTACACGACGAAACCATCCATCCAGATGCCCGACTGAGATCCCCTGTCCCCTCAACCCCCTCAACCCCCTTCGCCTCCCTCTCTCTACTTCGTATCCATCCGCCCCTTCCCCTCTTTCCTCCCGACTCGAGCACACCCGGCTGAGACTCGGATTGCATTTGGAGCCCATGTACGGATACACATCCTCCCACCCGCGCGCGCACTGAGGGACTGCGTATGTACTTGGTTGCCGTGTGTTTACCACGACCAGGATCTGTATTTTTCTTGCCTCGGTTTCATCCGCTCGCTCTCTTCTCCTCACGCCGCTCTCTCTTCTATTTTTTCCTACATACGCGTGTCTCGCCCCATCTTTCTCCTATCCACCGCCATTCCTAATAACCGTCCGACAGCCCTTCTGTCGTCGTCGTCCTTTGGCCGTGTGGCATTGTCGTTTGCGAGGATCTGCACCCGCGTTTTTATCCAAGCGCTGTCTTTGCGAGTTGCCGCTTTCTCACCTAGCACCATTGTTTCTTGTCGACGAGATTAATGTGAGTCTTTCCTTGCCCGTTCCGTCCCCCACGGCGCCCACGGCGACAGCATGCCTGCCACGTCCGGCCAACCGGCCTACACTGGTCTCAGGTCCATTTGCCATTAAAAGCAACTTGCCTTCGTCATCCAGCCTCGCCGCGCGCTGCATCCCATCCCCTGCCCGACTGAATCCATGGACAAAGCTCAGAATTAACCTGGGCGTCTTCTCTTCATGCAGTTGTCCGCTAGCGTGTCGCCCGCCAAGTTCGCTCCCCGACCCGGGACCCACGACAACGGCGCTTTTACTCCTTGCACGACCGCATCACCTCGTATAGCCCCCTAGTGCGCGTAACACGGATCGAAGCCAAAGAACACGACGACTCTTGTTTTCAATCCCAGCCTCGATTTCCCTTCCTCCAGAGCCATCAGAGCTGTCGCTGCCGGCCGTCCTTCTACATGCCTAGATTCTCCGTCGCCTTCTCCAAGCGGAAGTCGGCCGCCGACGAACTGACGCCCCCTCCCGCTGCCCCGACGGAACAGCCGTCCTTTCGCGTCATCGAGCGGAATGACGTCTCAGCCGGCAGATCCTTCGACGGCGGCGCGCGCATGGCGAGGGCCTCCAGGGTCGTTGCTCCCCAGCCCAACCTGACGGACCTCGACGTCGAGGAGAACATGTTTGCCGACCTCAAGGCCAATCGGTCAGTTTCACCGCTCTGTCTCGTCCACGGCGCCCTGAAAAAAAAAGCCCCCCCTCCTGCCGACAACGCGGCTCGACCTGCCCGACTCCTGCCTGTGCCTTCTCGCCTTATACGCGCAACATGATAGTCCTGGTCAAGCTTTGCTAACGACGAGGCTAGTGGGAGTGGCGTTTCCAACACTACCAACGCCACGTCGACCGATAACTCGTCTCGACACAGCAATGCATCCACCGCCCCCTCTTCGACCGATTTGAGTGGCGGCGGGGGGCAGGACGATGCCCGGCAACCGACCACCTCATCATCTCAAGAATCCCCCAGTCGAGGAGGTTCCTCCAAGTCCAGCTTCCTGGACCGCGCGACCCGGACGTTTTCGTTTGGCGGGCAGAAGAAACACTCCATCCCTCCGCCCCAAGACAACCGCGTCCCAGATCTTCCTCCCATCCTTACTCTTCAGAACAATAACAACAACAACGGCGGCGAGAGCAGATCGCGCGGCCTGACGGCTTCGACTGCCAGCACGGCCACACCGACCAACGCAGAGGAGGCGAACCTGGATTTGGGCGGGGATTTCGGATCCATGTTTACAACCTTTGACAAGAGAGCGAGCATGGCGACGCTCAAGAATGACGCCGCCGCAGAGCCGAGATCTCTGACGGGGATCCGGCATGTGCACTCGGCTCCGCTGAGCCCAGACTATGAGACGCCAGCCGAGCCGCTCCTTGGCCGGCGTGGTAGCCCGCCGCGGGAAGACGACTTGTCGCTGGCTGCGTACGACGTGCCGCCTCCCGTACCTCGCCATCAGGCGGTCGGTTCCTTCAAATACTCGGATCGCCCGTCGGACATTGCGGAAGATGAAGACGCCAAACTCCTACAGGAGTCTTTCTCTGCAATGAAGATTTTGTCGGACCCCGGTGCCAAGTCGGGCCGATCTCAAGCTCATCGATATCGACGAGACGAGGACACGTTTTCTACGGTGCTCCCCAAGTCCATTGCCTCGAATTTCGCCGAGGACAACATGTTCGAGGGCAGTTTGCCCCGGTTACCACGAGCCTCCCATCGATACGTGCCGCGATCCTCCACCCCGTCCCAGCAGAACAAGGTTATGACTCCTGCAGAGTTTGAAAGGTATCGACAAGACAAGGAGCGCCAGGACACGGCGGAGACGGCGACGCAGGTGGCTACTCGTGACGACGAAGACGACATCAATTACGACGACGATGAGGACGAGCAGGAGAAATCAAAGCAACAAGCGAAGCAGCGCAGGAAGCAAGAGGCTCACATGACGGTCTACAGGCAGCAAATGATGAAGGTCACGGGAGAACCCGCCAGCCCTCCCGTCGCCCGCAACGGCCGCTCCGGACTGCCCCCGTCGTCGAGCGCACCCCAGCTCAGCCAGATGAAGTCGCCCTCGCCGGATCTTGCCGCCGGGGCGGATGATGAGGATGAGGACGAAGACGTACCGCTGGGCATCCTGCAGGCTCACGGGTTCCCAGCCAGAAACAGGCCGCCCACCAGACTGAGCCACGCGGGCTCCATTTCGAATCTACGAGCTCCGGCACTGGGGCCCCGGCCTGCCTCCATGACGGGCGAGTCCCTGGCCAACGCTGCCAAACGTCCTTCAACGCTTCCAGCGTTCGCGAGACATCTGCCCCAGGATCCGTTCGTTGGGGCCAGCCTCGCTAGGCCGGCTCTGAGGGAGTCGCTCTCATTCGGTGACGCAGGTCAGCTCTCTCTGCCGCAGCAGGGCCCGCTCCCGCCCGGTGGCCTCGTCGGCGTGATTGCAAGCGAGGAGCGCTCGCGCGCCATGCGTCGCGGAAGCCCGAGTGTCGACCACAAGATGCCTCCCGGATTGGGCATGAACGGCCCGCAAGGCCTAGGCTTCGACGCCGCCGCCGGCATGCCTCAGCACATGGTGTATGGGCCGGGCGGCATGCCCATGATGCACCCAATGCCAATGCCGCCGCCAATGCTCACGCCTGGCGATCAGGCACAGATTCAGATGACGCAGCAAATGCAGCAATTTATGCAAATGCAAATGCATTTCATGCAAATGATGGCTGGTAACCAGGGCGGCGGAGGCCATCCGATGCAGCCACCGATGCAGCCACCTTACGGTGCCGGCCTTCCCGGCAATCTTTCCATGGCTGACCTGTCATCCCGGCACTCCATGACGGGTGAGCCGATGGCGGAGCCTCTCCGGATGGAACACGGGCGAACCATGAGCATGGTCCAACCCAGTTCGTCGTCTTTCATGCACCCTCCCCAGCTGGTAACTCCATCCATCCGAGGCTCCGCTGCAGGGTACGCTCCGTCCATCGCGCCCTCTGAGCGAAGCAACATCGGTCTGCCAGGGCGTTACAGACCTGTGTCTCACGCCCCGTCGTCGCCCGCACTCGGCCACAATCGGGCGAGCACCATGTCGGGAGGTCTCTCCAACTGGAGCGACGACAAGAGCAAGTCGACGGTCAAGATCGTGGACAAGGCCGGCGAAGGCTCCGACGAAGATGACGAGCAAGGTTGGGCGGCCATGAAGGCCAAGAGAGAAAAGAAGAGATCCATGTGGAGGAGCAGGAAAAGCTTTGGCAGCGAGTTGGCGCTGTGATTTGGGACGATTTCACGTACATTCTTCTTGCATGGTGGTGAATCTGTGTGGCATCTCTTTTGCATCGATTCCCCCTCCCCCCTTTCCCCGATTGTATTTCTCCCACCTTCTTGCAAAAGGCGCTCCCTATCTTGTATGTTGGGGGACATTATTCTGGCGACGCCCGAAAGCCCCTACATCTTGCGCTAGATACTTATTTCGGATTGGGCGTCAGCAGGCACAATGCGATGGATATTGGTGTTCTCATGGTCAACTCGCGTCGCGTACGATAGAAGTGGCTATACGCGCTAATTGACTAATTGGATACGTGCTCACACGTTCGGTTGCTTGGCGAGCGCGTAAGTCATGCCGCTGCAGGATCGGGGGAAGTGGTCGTCTAGTGTGATCTCGATCGGCACGATGGCTCACTCGCGGGTGTATGTCTATGCTCATTGTATACAAGACCCGCGCAACTAAGCGAGAGCTAGTTTACCGTTATGCGTGCTCCAGCATCCGCCGTCTGAACCGACAAGGACTTGCTCATCCATCACGTTGGCTCTGCAGATGAGGGAAGAGAAGGAGACTCACCGCGTCCCTTCTCTCCCCCTCGCCCCCCGCGGCCTCGTCTATCTCTTGGCTTGCCTGACCCTCTCAGCCCTCGATCCTGCCGGCAGCCCATTGCTTCCTCTTGACGCCCATCTCGACGGCAGCCGACGCCCAGCTCTCGCCGTGGTTGTGGCCCTTGCCGTCGACGCCGGCGCGAGACTTGGCCTGGTCGTCGCTGAGAACGGTCAGGACGCCGAATATGACGGGGACGCCTGTGTCGAGCTGGACGCGCATGAGGCCGTGGGAGACGGCGTCGGAAATGTACTCGAAGTGCATCGTCTCGCCCTTGATGAGCACCCCGATGGCGATGATGGCGTCAAAGGCACCCGATGCGGCGCCGCCGGCGCTGGCGAGAGCGGTCAGGTCGGTGGCGGAGGAGGCGAGGAGGTCGGTGGCCGAGGGCCCGCCGGTGGACGTGGACTGGATCTGCGAGGCGGAGAAGACGCTGTCGTTGGGGCTCGTGTCAGCCGCAGTCGGCGGAGTAGTCGCGAGGGGAAAGCAAGGACATGCGACTTACCGCTGGACGGTCAAGGGAAGCTCCCAGGAGCCGGGACAGGACTGGACGACGATGTTGGACTCCTTGACGCCGTGGGAGAGGAGCTTTTCCTTTGCGCCGGCAACGAGGGGCTTGATGATGTGCATGTTCCAGCAGGCGTGGACGATGGCGACGCGCAGGGCGGAGCCGTCGTGGTGCCGCTGGGAGGTGGAGGGGCCCTTGAGAGACATTGCGTGTCGGCAGGCGGAGGGACCGCGGGGATTCTGGGAGGGTTGTTGGTGAGGGTGATCGAGTCGACGTCGTCGCCGGGATTGCAGAGGGCGAGGGAATGGGAGAGGGAGGAATGGAAAGGCTGCTGGAGGGGCTGCTGGAGGGGCTGCTGGAGGGGCTGCTGGAGGGGCGGCGGTTCTCGCTGACGACGATGGGTCTCCCTGCAGCGGGGCTGAAGAAGGGCGGCGGCGGCGGGGCAGCTTTAGCTCCGCCGCTCTAGAAAGGTCGGCAGCCGAACCCCAAAGAGCACTACTATTCCACTGTATGCCTTGCTTGCAGGTACTTTGCCCGGATACACGCAGCCCTGTAAACTATGGCACGCCATAGCATGTCCGGAGTACCTTTGCCCACTTGCCCACTTGCCCACTTGCCCACCACAGGTAATTACATACATACAAGACCCTGTGATGCCTGTGTCCTCGACGACTCCCTGGCTCCTTCCTCACCCAAGTCGGTCGGAACAGCACCGGCTAGGAAAATTCTTGAAGATGGGTAACTTCTCTCGAAGCTCACCGCCATGGCGTCTTCCTCTGCTTCCACAACTATACATCAATCTATCTGTTCAAGCCGAAACCGCGGCCAGCAGTCGTATATCACGGCATGAATCCTTGCATACTGGTCATCTGATGCCTCTTATATCGCGGCAGAATCTCGAGAAACTGAGTATTCGCCGTTGATCAGGCAATCTACGCCATCTTCTCGTCATCTTGTGCGTTTTCAGGGATAATGGCCATATCCGCCCTCCCTCAAGCCACCGTCCGCTTGCTCGGCGCCTCGACAAACATCGCCTCTCCGTATCATCTTGTCAAGGAGCTGCTGGACAACGCCATCGACGCTCGAGCAACCACGGTCGAGATTTCCATCTCCGCAGACACCCTGGAGAAAATCTCCGTCCGAGACAATGGTCACGGCATCGCGGTGCAGGACTTTGAGTCGCTGGGCCGCAGGGCACACACGAGCAAGCTGAGGAGCTTTGGTGAGTTGCAGACCAAAGGCGGCAAGACGCTGGGGTTCCGCGGGGAAGCCTTGGCCAGTGCCAATGCCGTTTCCTCCATCGCCATCACTACAAAGGTGTCTGGCGATCCAGTTGCTTCGCGGCTGCAGCTGCGTTTTGCTGTCGGGGGAGTTGAACAAAGGCGGCCGGTTTCCGCGCCCGTCGGCACCACCGTACAAGCCACCCAACTCTTCAAGAATATGCCTGCAAGGAAACAGCTCTTCATCAAGGAGAGGAACAAGTCCGTGTCGAGCATCAAAAGTCTTCTCAAGAGCTACGCCCTGGCGCGGCCGCATCTCAAGCTATCCTTTAGAGTAACCGACGACGGCTCCCAATCTTGGTCGTATTCCCCGAATGGCTCACCGACGGTGAGGGAGGCAACCCTCCAAATATTTGGCGGAGGCTTGGCCACCAATTGCGTGCACATGACCGTCGGGGAGAATAACCGTGGCATTTCAATACACGATCAGCAGCCAAAGGGGTTCGTGCTAGATGCCTTTCTTCCAAGGCCAGACTGCGATGTCAAGGCCATTACCGGCAAGGGCTCTTTCATATCAGTCGACCAGAGGCCTGTTTCACCAACGAGAGGGCTCCCGAAAAGAATTGTCAGCGCCCTCAAGTCCCAGTTCTCGGAGCACATGGCGAGAATAGGGTCTACCAAGTCGCACGCGAGCCCCTTTGTGCGGTTGGATGTTCGATGTCCCCCGGGCAGCTATGACCCCAACGTGTCGCCTTTGAAGGACGAGGTCTTGTTCGCTGATGAGAAAGGTCTCATTGAGTGCTTTGAGAAGCTGTGTCGAGAGCTGTACGCTGCTTCGAAGAATGATGAAAGTCAGGTTGTCGGGGACTTTTCGGAGAAGCGCTGCGAAAGGGGGCTGCCGTTTCCAACGTAAGTCGAGCCTTGACCACGGACGGGCTGCAAGAACAGAGAAGGTCAGTTGGCATTGACGAAGCCTTGCCAGTGACGGCCAAGGCTACGACCCTGCTGGCGCTTCCTCTTGGGATGACGCAGACATCCTTGACCTGCTGAACGAGCTCCCTCTCGGTGATTCCTCGCCAAGCACCAACATGTGCGCAGCAGAGTCTGATCTTGAACATGAGAGACAGTGCAAGGCCCCTCAAGGATTCCAGCCCCAGGAAGAGCCAGCCGCCGGGCCAGTCCGAGTGAGTATGAAGACGGTGAGCAGAGTCGATATGGCCCGCAAAGACAGTAACACTACCGATAACGATGGCGCGGGCGAGACAGTTGACGTATTGATACCGCCACGGCCTGCCAAGGCTGAGCCGCCCCTTGAGCGGCCGAATCCGAAGCTACGAAAGGGTGCAGACATTCAGCGATACTTTCACTCGACGCGGAACCAAGGTTTTCAGATCGCTAGCGACGACACGGCAACTGTCGGAGAGCCGGGGCCAGTCCATGACGCGTCACAGGCTGAGCGCCCAGGCCCCGATTTTCGACAGCCCTTGCAGCCTCTCAGCAAATCAGCGCTGAACCGGATGCAGGGAGACTTGGAAGCGGCAGGCTCACAATCGTCGGCGGACGAGCTTGAAGTCTTGCGCCCGCATCACCTGCCTCGCGGGGACCTTGACACGCCGTTTTCCCGGAGAGGCCAAAGTGTCGTTGCAGACGAAAGAAACAGCCGCCCTGCTTTGTCGCCTCGAGTCGTTCCCAGCGCTCAAAGTTTGGTTCCAAGACATGTTCCGTCTTCACCAAGGGTGAACAGGCCCAGTCCCTTCCCAACGCCGCCATCCTCGGGACACTTACGAGGTGAAAGACTACGCACTTCACTTAGATCTAGTGGCGGGCGTCAGGCTACCGCCCCGAGACAGACACAGGCTCGGCGCAACCAAGCACGTACGCCTGCCGTCGCTGAAGGGTTATTTCAATCAGCCATGGGCTCGACAGCAGAGAGCTCCGGTGTAATGACGGCACCCGACTTTACTTTCAGCTGCGTCCCCCAAGCTGGAAGAGAAGGGGGTTGGGGTCTTTTGGACTCGATGCACATGGGGAGCCCTCCATCCGTTCCTGTCCTAGGCTAGGACCTTGAGCAGCAGGATCGCGAAGGCGGACAGCAGCAGTGCAGCCCCCAAGCGGTAATTCGAGATGCAAGCAGTACGCCCGATGCAGGTCGACCGAGGCTGTCGCACCTGAACAAGCAGTATTCTCACATGGCTCAAACTCTGCTCATGAGGAGCCCATCGCCTACGAGCGAACCTGGATGCGGGCGGCCGAGAGGGCAGACGGACGAAGACGGGCTTGCAGCTGACTTGGTCGGACAGAGGGCCCGATTGCCAAGCAGGATGGTTTCGAGAAAACGTTCAACAAGCATCGAGTCCCATGCTGACCCTCGCCGGTATCTCATTCAAGGCAGGCGGGGCAGAATGCCTGGAGGGCACTCGAGGAGGCTGTCATCCAAGAGGCTGCCTTTGGAAGCAACGCCCAAAGGCGGAGAGACGCAGGGCACGTTGGGGTCGATGCAGGTTTCAAGCGATGAGATTCAAGGTCGCATGCAGCATCTTGCCGGGTTCGATTCGTACGTACTTTGCGGTCAATTGGCGACGGGCCTGCCGCTCAGGGACATGGCGGAAGCGCATGCGGTTGAGCGCTGCTTGCGGGTGCAAGTGGAAGCATGGAGGGCCAGGGGGAAGATGGAAGAAGTCGAGGTTGACTACAAGCTACTTTCTGAGGCAAAGGGCAAGCGCAAGCGCAGCAGCTGAGTTTGTGTGTTCGGTGTGAGGCTGCATACGATTTGCGACTCGAGTGTTACCTGGGGTGTCGCTGGAAACGGAGGGCCGGCACTCGGCAGACAGGTACTTAGCTATGGCTTTTGTTGAAACATTGTCAAGGGGAGTCGAGTGTGGCGCAAAATGGGGACCAGCAAGACACGAAAAGGCCGAGATGGCTTGAAAGAAGGCTGGAAAAGGGCGGTGACGCCAGAGGATGGATGGTGTTTCACGGGTGCAGGTGAGGGCAATTGCCCGTGATGTATGGATGGATATACGGATAGGAGACGGGTGGTGGGTTGGGGAAAAGGGCGTGTGGCAGCAACAGTGAGACGAAGGAGGGTCGGGTCGGGAGACGCGAGAGAGGGGCGCCAAGTCTGATTGGGCATTCGTATCTGCGGATGGTGTTGTGTTGTTGTTGATGGGCAGAGGCGAAGCTGGCAGGCGAGGATGGCGAGGTACAGTGCAGTTACAGTAGGTACCTACAGTACGACGTACGGATACGTAGCACCGAGGTAGCGAGGAGCCGCACTGCAGTGGATGATGACCAGCAAGAAGATCAAGAAGCTGCTATTCTTGAAGCAGGGCGCTAGGGTCGAGTCTCCGCTTACCCTCGCGGGCCTAGCATCTCACCTTTGGCTTACATTGGCAAGGTAGGCATGGGTAGGGCAGAGGGGTATTAGAGAGAGGCAGAGAAGGTGGTTGAGGGGCGCGTGGAGGGGCGGGAGGCGTGGCGTTTTGCCGATCGGCGGAGAGGAAAAGGAAAAGGGAAAAAGAAAGGAAAGGGCAAGCAGGAGAAGCTGCCGTGGGCACCGGGGCTGTTGGAGACGACGAATGCATAGGCTCGAATCCGGATCCGACTTTGTGTGTAATTATACAAGGTCAAGGTCCGGCCAGCATGGTAGCACAAAGGCAGGGAGAGCGAGAGAGAGTCGTCGGACCAGGCAGGCTCCCTGCCTTGACTTGGCCCTCATCATGCATGCATGCATGTACAGAACTGTACTGTACGTACTCGGTAGAATTACCGAACGGAGGACAAAGTGCGCCCGCTCGAGCATATATTCGCATGAAAGGGCAACAAAAGGGCGTCAGCAGCAGCAGCAGCAGCAGCAGTCTTCCAATTACGTGAGAGGAGAAAGCAGCTGGAATTCCATGTGCGACGGGCGGTGCGGTGCGGGCGCCATGATGCAAAAAAACCCCATACACGCATATCCTGATGTTGATGTGTACGGCAGAATGCGACTGGGTACGGGACGCGACCGCGCTGCCTCAGACATGGCCCAAGAGGGTTGCGCTGCGTGTATGTACGGAGTATTAACTTAGAAGCGAGCACGTTGCAGGTGATGCTGTTTTCAAAGTTTGTTCCTCTTTGGTGGTGGTGGTACCTGAACTGAGCCGGGCACTGCTTGTGGACTGGGCTACTACTAACCTAGTAGCGCATTGCACCGCCTCTGCAGCGGCGGGACTTGGTGCTTCCATCTTCCATCCATGCTGAGATGCTGCGCAAGTAGAGAGTACCTGGCTAGGAAGCGCTAGGGGGTCCCTTTCCCCCGGCTGGGCCGCTGCAGACAAGGCCGGCGGCGGCTGCTGGCACGGCTTTTGTCCCAGCGCGGACGGTTGCACGAGGTACCGGTACCTGGCACTGCAGTATGCATCTCCGTTTTTCTTCCAGGGCCCCCTCTCCGCTGCCCGGGCACTGTCAGCCGCTCGCTCGCCCGCACGCCCCCTCTCTGGACGGACCTCTCTGGACGGACCCCCCTGGACGGACCCCCCTGGCGGAGAGAAACTCAGCATCAGGCTGGGACATTCATGGGGCAGATTGGCTACGAAGACGGCGTGTGTCGAGCAGAGGGACTACGAGTAGGCGAGGAAAATAAGAATAAGAATAGAAACTAAACGGGCAAAGAAACGGTAGAGAAAAGGAAAAAAAGGGGCGGCCTCGTATGTAATATCTCTCCATGGTTGCCCAGCCCCCAGAACCCCACTGTGCGTCTCCCTCAGCACTGGAGCACAGGTAGTTAAGTTACGCCCTCTGGGCAAAGAGTCAGTTAGTGGCTTGGCTACCTACCATCCCCGTGGATATGGATCCCATCCTGCCTTCTGCCTAGCTGGCTGGCTCTCTCTCTGCCTGCGTCGTCGAATATTCATCCAAGTTTGTAACTGCCCTCTAATCTTGTTCTCTGCCCTTCTGCAACCGGCCGGCCTTCTTCCGCCCCTTCGTCATTTTCCACCATCGTCAATCCGCCGCGCCCAACTCTTGGTCCCAACCCACAAACACCACATACGCGCGCCTCGACGACGGCGCCTTTGCAGCTTTACGCGACCTGCTCACCCACCGCCCGACGAAATTGCAAGCCCTGCAAGATGCGCCGCTTCTGACGGCGACGAGGGCCCATGATGCGTCTGCGCCGGGCTGGCGAGCCCCTTGGCCAACAGCTGAGCGCCGGGTCCGCGCCCTCATCGCCCGACGCCTTCGCGTCTTTTCCTGCTCCGGGCCGCCTCCAGGCCGCCGCCAAAGCGCCGACTCGACGACATCCGACGTCCAAGACCTTCCGCTTGCCAGCCTCCCTCACCCTCTTCGTCGCTCTTCTCCTCGTCCTCGCCACTCCTCCTGCCGCCGCCGTCCGCATCCCCGTCACAAACTGCCTGCCCGACTCGTACCAGTCCAACACGCCGGCTCCGCTGCAATGGCAGCCTCTGCACGCCGACGCAAAGTTCGACACCCAGAGCGGCAGCCACAACCTCCAGCTGATCGTATGGGGCAACGTCACGGGCTCGCAGAACCAGGACGCCCTTCCGCCTCCCGATGATTCGTACTGGACGAACCCGAACAAGACAAACGGCAAGATCATCGAGACCCCGGACCCCGACGCAGACAACAAAAAGGCCACGACCCTGTTCCGGAGGGTCAATGTTTTGACGTACGAGCCCTGGCATGATCCCGTCAACTTCTGCAAGAATGGCCTCGTCAACGGCTCGTGTCCCTTGGCTCCCGTCTTCGACTTCGACAATGCGTAAGTCACGCCTCTTCCCCTCCTCGGGCTCTGCATGGCCATGGGCGTGCTGATCACAAACCGTCATGGCAAGCTCTCTCCCCGACGGCCTGCCCTCGGTAAACTTGAGTCACGACTTCTTCTCGTCGTACTCCCTGTCCTCCTTTGCCGCCACCATGCTCATCATCTACGGCGACGCAAAGGCGACCAACATTGGCTGCATGTCGGCCACCATCACCCCGGATCTGGGCGGCACCGTCTGGGTGCCCAAGTTTCTGCCGCTCATTGTGCTCCTTTTCCTGGGCTTTGCCGTCGTCTTTGCCGGCGTCTTCAGCCCCTGGGGCACCACAAACATCTTCCACTGGACCTCCAACTATGGGCGAGACACCGACCTCGTGCGCCTCGTCACCCCCGGCTTCGGGGACTGCCTGCAGTACATCCAGTTCGTCGTCCTCACCGGCGGCCTGTCCCTCAGCTACCCCGGCTTCTACCAGCCCGTCGTGAGCCAGGCAGGCTGGTCCACGCTCATGTTCAACCAGAGCCTCGTCACCGACGCGCCCGCCTGGCATAGCCTCGTCGACGGCATCTACGTCACCAACAGCACAGAGGGCTACGGCCTGCACCAGCTCGGTCAGCTCGTGGGTATGGCCCAGAGCACCGACCTCTGGCCCGGCATGATGGTCTGGCTCTGTGTCATCGTCGTCTGCACCTTTTTCCTAGTCCAGGGCTGCTTCCTCGTCCAGTGGCTGTGGCGTAAGATCAACAACATCTCCGAGGAGGACCTGCGCGCCAAGAACATTCCCTTTAGCATCGGCAACGTTGTTCGCATCGTCTTCAACTACATGCTCATGCCCGTCGTGGCGCTCTCGACGTTCCACCTCGTCGTTGCCCGCGACTCTCCCCCGTATACCGTTGCCCTGGCCGTCCTGACCCTGGTGCTGCTCATGGTCGCTGCCACTTGGATCCTCATTCTCGTCATCAAGACTCGGCCTAAATCGGTTCTCTTCGACGACCTGCCCACCGTCCTCCGATTCGGGCCCCTCTACAACACATACTCGGATGAGGTGGCTGCCTTTGCCCTGATACCCGTGCTGCTCAACTTTATCCGCGGCATCGCCATCGGAGCCGTCCAGCCCAGCGGGGTCGCCCAGGTGGTGCTGCTCGCCATATGCGAGGTCATCCAAATCTTCACCCTGCACGCCTTTCGCCCATTCCACCCCTCGACCTCGATGAACGCCTACCACACCCTCTTCTCCTTCCTGCGAGCCATCACCATCCTGCTCATGGTTGCCTTTGTCCCGAGCCTCGGCGTCACCGAGGGGCCCAAGGGATGGATCGGCTACGCCATCTTCCTCATTCACGGCTCTGTGCTGATCCTCGGCTTCTTCTTGAGCGCCTTGCAGACCATGGTTGAGGTGATTGCGCGGATGCTCGGAGCCGGTGGGGATGGCGTGACCGGCCTTAGGCGAGGTGGTCTTGCCAAGATCTTTGGAATGCGGCAGCTGTCCCGCCGCGAGACGCACCGAGCGGGGCCTAAGCGGGCCAGCCAGCTGTCACAGACGGCCATTCTGGACATGGAGGACGGGAGCAGGGCAGGATACGTGATGCCAGGCGGCAGGGTGCGCTCGCGCTCGAGTGCTAGTCTCAGGGGCCTGGCCGCGCACCAGCGCCACAGGAGCAGCTCGGCACTCGATAGCATCGACATGTACTCGGGCGGGCACCGCAACAGGGAGACATCCACCAGCTCGTACGTGCCTGGGACGCCGGGCGAGACGACGGCCTTTTCGTTCCTGGGATCCGGCGCCATGCCCCGACACGCGGTCCCTGTTGCCATGGAGGCCTCTGACCCTTACTATCGACCCCCCCGTCGGCGAACCGAATCCTCGAAAGAGCTGTCCGTCTCGGACTTGCCCCGGGGCTCAGTCGATCCGAAGCAGGTCGCTCAAGCCAGCGGTCCGGCCGGCGAACCGGCAGAGGCGGGCGAGGAGATAACTCGGGGCGCCACTCCAGCGCCGCCCAACGCGACCATGAATCTCCCGCCCAACCGCCCCGACTACGCCACGCGAGAGGTCGACTTCTACTACGGCGTCCGGGGGCCTGCCCTTAACTCGGAGGGACCAGGCCGGAAGCTGGGTACGGGGCCGGCCGATCCCACGGGACCTGTGGCGACGGCGACGGGCTGGTTCCGGAGCATGTTCAAGAATAAGACAAAGGAAAAGGGCAAGGGCTTCGAGGTCGTGAGAAGTTCGAGAATGCCCCCGGCCATGGTGCGGAACGGGGGATTCGGCGATGAGACGCCACCAGAGGGCATCCCTGTCGCGATGGGAGTCTTGCGGAACGGACCGATTGATTCCGACGATGACGACGACGACAAGCTTCGGGCGAAGCGCTCTGTCAAGCGTCGGCCTGACGAGCTGTTGACTGACACGGGAGATCCTCACACGTCCGGCTCAGAGCCGGCGAGCCCCGTGGACGGCCGACCAGGTCAGGAGTCGAACGAGCCTGCGGCTGGTGTGGCACGGATCGGCTTCCTCGATGCCGACCTGGGCCTGCCGGCCATACCGCGGAAGAGCTCCAAGAGAAACTCTGCCGCGGGCTCGATGGACAACCGGCCACTGTCGTCGCTCAGCCTCCTGGAATCCGTCTCGGGTGTACCGTCGGATCGGGGTACCCTGGATGGCGGGTCTACGCGGGAGCACCACCCAAACTTGGGCAACTCGTCGCCTCTGCCCTTTGAGCGCACGGGCTCGTCGCGCCGCTTGTCGTCCAAGTCGTCCATTGAGTCTCCACGCGAGCTTACAGAGGTTGAACTGCAGGAGAAGCCAGGCGAGCGGCCCGCAAGCTTCGGCACGGTCCCGCAACACGGCATCAGCCGGGTCGACCCTGATCACCCGCCTACCGACTTGCTAGAAAGCTCGGCAGAGTTGGTGAATGACGGATCCGTTGGCAAGCGATCATGAGCGCGACGCAAACTACGGATGCTCTGTGGAGCTCAGACACGGCGCATCTCAACCGGCACAGGACATAATGCTCTTGACATCGTACACCTCGACGCCTGTCATGTTTTCTTTGTCAACACGTTTCTTGTACCAAAAATGACGATTTACGGCATTTCATTTTATCCGAGAGACGGGTCGCGCACCACATGTATAGATTCGGCGCCGCAGGCTCGCGGAGGAGACTCGACTGAATCCACAGGACCTGAGCATGGCACGCGTTGCACCGCACTTTTTGCTCCACCGCCGTGGCCTGTCGCGGCACATTGCAGAGACGAGACATGCCCCGCGACCGAGTGACAGCCGAGTTTCGACACGGGCTGCTCTGGTGCTGCTTTTCTACCGTTCATCCGAGCGATTCTCTACTTGGGGGGATGCCGGGGGGAGGAATGAATAGGCTCCATCCCTCTTCAGACTGTTTTCATAATTGTGGCGGGCGTGCAAAAACAAGGCCGATGCAAGTAGCTCTTGGCTTGGCAGCTACTGGCTGGAGGGCCAGACGCGGGCGGGGCCTCATGGGCCTGGGATCCAAGGTATTAGGATGGTGACGGATGGGGATTTCGGGAGCGGCAAGCGAAGCGATGTACATGCTGCATAGCGCATACGTTCGGTGTACTTGAACTGGGCGGTTGGTTGGCCGGACAGAGCGAGATGGTAGCGTAATCGACACGAGAGGCAACACCGACGCGGCTTTGGTGCGGTTTAGCCGGGCTCGTGATGGGTGATGCCGGGCGTGGAATACCCACCTCCCTGCCGCCGGTGACTGTCCAGATAATGACACGTCGTTATATACAAAGTTTTTGACACATGGCTTGGTCATTCCATGTCTCGTGAGGTCCCAGCATGTTTCTCATGAAATGTCTTGTAGACTGTCCCCAGCCAGGCCGTCACGATCACCCCGGCCTCTGGACAAAGCACGCCTCCTCCCCACCCCTCTCCTCTGGAACCCCGGAGCCCCAGCACAAACCTCACTTGACGCCGATAAAGGCGATGCCGGAGCGGGCCTTTTGCACCGCCTGGCGCAGGAGCTGGTTCTCGGCGTCGGT
Source organism: Hirsutella rhossiliensis (assembly GCF_020360975.1). Classification (NCBI taxonomy): domain Eukaryota; kingdom Fungi; phylum Ascomycota; class Sordariomycetes; order Hypocreales; family Ophiocordycipitaceae; genus Hirsutella; species Hirsutella rhossiliensis. Next base: position 742,749 of record NW_025408687.1, on the reverse strand, counting down.
CCACTGGACGCTGAGCTCGTCCCACTTGGAGCCGGGTGTGTTATACTCCTTGCGCCAGCGGGCGTGCATCTGCTGCAGCCGCGCCATGTCGCGCGGGTCGCCCGAGCCGCTGTAGACAATGAGGCCCGTGCAGGCGGGCAGGGCCTCGTGGATGCGGGCGAGGCGTGCCGCCAGCTGGGCGAGGGCCCGCTCGAGGGGCGAGACGGCGGCGGCGGCTTCGTCGTCGTCCTCGGGGAGCTCGTCGCCGGGCGGGCCGCCGTCGGTGTTGGCCTTGTCGACGCGGTTCCTGTTCCACCACCCCTGCAGGGCCTCGAGCTCGCGCATCCGCGCCCAGACAAAGTCGACGCCGCCGGCACGGATCTCCTTGCCGTCCGGGTCGCCCTGCACGGCACGGATCACGTTGGCTGCCACCTCGTCGTCGGACCGGCAGCCGAGCTGAAACGTCGCCCCGGCGCCCTGCCCCTTGGACGGGTCGCCCCAGTCGATGGCGGCGCTCGTCTTGCCCGACTCGACGCCGCCCAGGGCCGCGGTGCCACCCTGGGCTTTGTACGTGGTGCCCGCCCTGGCGAGGCGGCGAAACAGGTTCTCGCCCTGGGAGTCCGAGGCGCCCCACAGCTTCCCCTTTTCGCACTTCTGCTTGACGAGGTCGAGGCACGTCTTGGCATCTTCGATGCTGTTGTGGCCGTGGGCGCCGCCCTTCTGGATCTCGCGCGACAGGTACTTTTGGGCGAGCCACTTGAGAGACGACTTGAGCGGAGGGCCCCGAGGATGGGGGAACAGCATGGATGTGTCGACGATGAATGGGTGCGACAGCTGCATCGCCTTGGTGTCGGACTCGAGGGAGTGGCCGACGAGTATGGTGCGCGGGTGTAAGATGTCTACCAGTCTTTGCTGAATGTCGCGCAGCGTCGTCGTGACGGGGGCAAGCATCTCCTCTGTGATTCCAGAGAAGCGAGTGACGTAGTCGACAATGGGTTTGTCGGGCTTGACGAGCTCGTCCATGACCACCTCGCCGTCCCAGTCGACGATGCTGATGCGCGTCAGGGCAAACTCATTTTCGCCAGTCATGCACATTTCACAGTCCAGCGCCAAGACCTCTCGGCCTGCCGTTACACAGCCACTCTCAATCTCGGCCTCGGGCACGTCGCCGTCCTCAAGCTTGTCGACCTTGGTAATGGCCCAGCCCTCGGGGGCGACAAAACTTTGCCGCCGCTCGCCCTCTGGGAGCAGGGTTGGATGGAGGAGGAAGCCATTGTCTGCGAGTTCATCAACAGAGGCAAGGAGCTCGGTGATTCGCGTCCTCTCGTTTTTCCAGCCTTGAGGCTCGGTGGCTGGCTTGACGCCGCCCTGCTTGGAAGTCTTCTCCTTGGGCACAGGCGCGGTGAGCATTGCTGCCATGGGGGAATGCATCTTTGCGTGCTTGTCGTCGCCGGGCGTTCTGACAGGCCACAGGTGAGGGAACATGTCTGCAAAAGTCTGCAGAGCCGGGGAGAGCTGCTCCTTTTTGAGGACGCGCGGGTAATAGTCGTCTGGGGAGGTGAGCAGGCTCGGCTCGGCGTCTGCGCCGGTGTCGTTGTAGGTGGCGAAATCGGCGCTCTCCTTGAACATGGCTTCCTCGAGTCCCGGGATCATGATGACGACGATTTTCCGGAACTGAGGTCGGTGGGAGACGTCGATCCACTGAGGCCCGCTGCCATCGGCAAAGATGTAGAGGACCAGGTCGCGCAGCTGGTTGAGGTTGATTTTGGAGTTGAGGCGAGCTTTGGAAGAAAAGGTGAGAGCGGGATAGCCCTTTCCGGGGCGGGGGGCCTTTTTGGCCTTTTTGGCCTTTTTGCTTGGCCGGGTGACGGTTTGCCACTCGCCGCCGCCATCGTCTTCGTCATGGGGGCTCGTCCGCTTGAGGCTGGCTTGACTCACAATGGAGCGGGCGTCGGCGTCTTGGTGTGCTTGCTGCTCCATGACTGTGACGGGGCCGCCATGTGCTTTCGTGCCGTCTGTAGATTCTGCGACGTCTGCGGCGGCGGATGACAGGCCGAGAAAGTTGCAGGCGAGTTGTTTGGCGCGCTGCAGTTTCTGTTTGAGCTTGGCCACCATGCTGCGCCGCGTCGGCAGACTCACCACCAGGCCGTGACAAGGCGCGGAGGGGCGGCGGTTCAGCCGGCTCGTCGGTCGCGATGGCAAGGGCGTGGATGAGAACGCGAGGGATGGAGGAGGAATGGAGTCCTGAGAAATGTGTATGAAAGCACGAAGTAGGGAAAAACAGAGCGAATGAAGCTTGCGGCTGATTTGATAAGATTAGATATGATACGATAAGATAAGCGTGTCCTGCCCAGGCAGGCTGCACGGAGTAGCTTAGGTACGTACCTCTTTATGCTTGTAGCACGAAGCACAAGCAGCGGATCGCGAACCTCGCATTCGCTACTCTGTACACACATAATCACCCAGCTTCGTCTTCATCGTCCCATCGTCCAGCTTGTGCATCACGACACACGGAGATTCGCCTAGATAGTCGGGCTCGCTCCAACAACGCTCCATCCCTCGGCTGCTCCATGCCATGAGGCGCCGTCTTAACTCATCACCACCATCATGGACAGGGTCGTCTGCAAATGCGCCAAGTGCGATGCCATCCTCGGAAGCCTCATCAATCTCTGGCTGCAGCTCGGCAAGAAATATATCACTCCGTTGACGCACGCCCAAGACGATGACCCCTTTCCCATTGCAACTTCTGGCCTCGTCCGACAGGGCGATGCCGATACCTTGGTCGGCGGCTGGTGAGTTGTCGCGGCATTGCCTCGTAGCCGTCTTCGCGTGCGCCCTCTAAGCTGACGCTGGCTTCGACGACAGCCAACTGCAAGACGCCGAGTGTGCCAAGTGTCGCGCCAACTTGGGCCAGAAGTGCTTGAAAAGCCCCGTCAACCACGTTCTAAGCGAGTGAGAATGCCCACAGCCGTCGTATCCAGGCATTGCGCCTCCTCTAACGCGTGTGCAGTGGCCAAATCATCTTTCGAATCACTTCCGTCATCTTGAAGCTGGCCGGCGACTTGCGACGCAAGGCCGAGCCCAAGATTCAACGAGTTCTCCAGCTCAAGAACCATGCGTCCGAACACCAAAATGCGCCGTCATCCCAGACAGAGTCGGTCAACCCTGAACCGGGCGCAGCCCAGAACAGCCCCGCCGCCGACAGCCCCGACTTGATGCAGATGCAAGCCGAACTCGACGCACAGCGCCAACACATCAACCGCATCGGCGCTACGGGAATGCAGGTCGTGACCAATTTCGAAACCGTCATGGCTCGCGTGGACCGGCAGATGCAACAGCTCAGCGAGTCCATCGACAGCATTCGGAAAGACCGCGACGAGCAGCGCAACGACCTCGGCGCTCTAAAGTCAGAGGTCGTGGACGCGAAATGGGACTGTCAGAACAACAGTGTGGTCGCGCGGTTGGATCAGCAACTTCAGACCACCGATAGAGTGGTGACTGAGTTGCGGCAAGCTCTCCATCAGTCCAAATCTGAGACGCAAGGACTGCGCGAACAGTTGACCGTCGCGGAGCAGGCACTACAGGGTGCCAAGGGTGACGCGGCGACCCTGAAAACTCAGATTGATGAAACGAATCAGGCAGTCCGTGAGAGCATCGCCGCGTCTAGAGAGCACGTATGTGAGGTTTCGTCGCTCAGGCGAGAGGTAAAGCAGCTGAGGGCAGAGCTGGCGCAAGAGCGCGCTCAGCCACAGCCGGCTGAACCCTCGTCCTTCTCCTCTCACGAGCTGGACATACTCGCCAGCAGCATTTCCAAGATCGGCAACCGAGCTAGCCAAGTCGAGACCTTGCAGATGGATTTCGAGCTGTTCAGGGCGCGTCTCCAGCGCCTGGAGGCTCGCGCCATCGCACCTGGCGCAAATACAAGCAGGACATTGGGCGTCGAGGCCCATGCTCGCGACGACGACGAGGCTCAGCCAGTCTACGAAGGCAACGCTCGAAGGAAGCGCGCCTTGACCGCCAGGGACGACACACAAACTTTCGACAAGACGCCTCAAAAACGCGCGGCGCTCTCGCCGTCAGATCTCGACAGCGGAGTGTCGACAGGTTGCAGCCGCGCGAGCGACCTTTATGGATCCTCCCGCAACACCCGCAGCTCGGCTCAGCGTCCCGGCCTCCGGCGAACTCGAGCAAATGCTGGCGATTACGGCACGACACGACGAGAAAGCTGGGCAGGTAGAGGCTGAAGGTCCATCCAAGGCATCCATTTAGCATTAAGCGAAGCCGCGGCTTCCACATCGACGTGGCCATCAGGCCCCGGTGCCAAACTTGACCTGAAGCACTGCACGTCCTAGACTGGCCAAGGCGTCCACCTGTTGAACAACAGCGTAGTCGAAGAAGGCTCGGCATTGCTCGTCCGACGGGTCCTGCATCCAGGCTGTAATGAGGGGAAGCTCCTTGTCTCGACCTGGCAGCTGCTCGATGTCCTGCAGCATCTCTCGCGCTGCCACGGCGACTTCCCATCCATCAGCGTGGCCGGCCGGAGCCGAGCGCAAGACCATGATCAGCAGCATCTGACACAGCGAGACCTGATCGATGTCGCGAAGCGTCTCGCGAATCTTTTGGTCCAGGTCGGCGCGGGTAGTGATGGACTCGACGGCTTGGTTGAGCGCAGTCGTTCCCTCGGCCGTGTTGGCGAGGAGCTTGGCGATCATGAGCACATTCTTGGCCCTGACCGGGTGGAAGTATGCCGCGTATCGATATGGATCACATGCTGTTGCGACAAAGCACGCAACTGCCAGCGCAAAGGCAAAGTCGCCTCGCTCGGCGTAGTAGATGGAGATCTCCGTCAGCAGCTGGGGCACGGGGGTCACGGCCCACATCTCCGCGGCTACGAGGCCCGCACAGTCGCGATACTGGGCCAGCAGCATCTCATGGCGCTCGTGAAGCGAGTCTTGAGGCATGGTCCGGCGCTCTGTCGACATGGTGGCCGACTCGCCATGGGCCTTGACCAGAACTTGCTTGCCAGCATCGTTGACGGCTGGATGATTGCGTAGCCGTGAGAATGGATCGGGGACCAGACTGAGGCCGTCGGGGATGATATTGCGAGGGCTGGCGGCGCCGACCTGATAGACGTTGAGGTCGTCTTTGCAGCGGGGACAGCGGCACTCGAAGCAGTAGGAGGCAAGCGCTTGTTGTCGCTTGGTGAGAGGATATGTGTAGTCTAGACGACGATTCAACAGGTTGGACGCCGGTGATTAGAGGAGCAGTCGAACAGATCGACGTGTATCTGTGCAAGGTAGACGGACCTGTATAGGAGATTTCGACCTCGTCGCCGGCCTCGATGGGCCGCTCGGCCGTCAAGATGCCCTTGCGCCCGATGAACTGGACAAGAGCGTTGGGGACGCAGGAGTGATTGGCCATGGCGAGCGTGGGCTCCAGGAAGATTCCAACCTGGCCGAGGTCCGCGTCGTACCTGTGAAAGGCGTTTGTCTGAATCTGCAATGCGCCCCGTTGACTGTGAGCTCTCTATTCACGTCCATTTCCCTCCCAAGTCACAGGTCTCTAGTCACTTTCTGTCTCGAGATTTCCACTTTGGAGGAGGGGACGAGATACGAAAGGAAGAATGGTTGCGTACCTTGCAAAGCAGGTCAACCGCCCTCGTCACCTCATCCTCAGTCCCTTCCATGCCGGCAAACGCACAGCCAGCCATGGCCATCATCTGCAGATCCTGCCAACCGCCGCCGCCGTCAAGACCCAGATGGCCCCGGCCTTGGTTGCGCCGGCGCGGCACATGGCCCTCGAGCGGAGCAAGCGCACGCGCCGTCTCGTCAACCAGCAGAGCCTGGACGAGGGCGCGCACCGGGGTCGGCAGCAGGGCAGCGGGCCTGTCGGACCCCTGGCGGCGGCGGCGCAGGGCCTTGCACTCGCGGGCGTGGACGGCGGCCCAGGCGGCGGCCTGGCAGGCCGGGTCGCAGTAGAAGGCGGCGCGGCAGCGCGAGCAGGCGCGCGGGTCGCCGGGCCGCAGGCAGTGGCTGCACACGCGGGCGAGGTGCGTCGTCGAGGCGAGGGCGAGGCGCGGGGCGGCGAAGGCGTGGATGGTTTGGCCGGGGCGGAAGGGCCGCGTTGCGTGGAGGCTGCGGCCCTTGGCGCTGCTGCTCTCGTTGCTGCGGATTTGCAGGGTTGGAGGTGGTGGGGGAGTCATGAGGAGGGAGTGGTGATGCTGAATTGATGAGGTTTTTGGGGGAGGAGGCTTGGTTCGCGGCGTGGGAAAGATAACCCCGTCAACTTGCCCTTGTTCAGGCGTTCACTCGATGGCGTAAAATAAGACAAGCAATGAGATGCCTTGTAGTTCTGATAGCTTTCCGTCTGTTCTTTGGATCGTGGATGAGATGTCGGGTGATGGCGGCTTGAGGGGGCGAAAAAGAGGCGAGATGGTAAATTTGCGTCGACTGAATGAAGGTCCTGGCAGCTCCAGCTCCACCGCCCGTATCTGACGGAAAGCAAAGCCATCGCGTCTCGACTAATCTGATCTTGGAACTCTTATTTCTTTCTTTACACACTCGTTATCTTTATTCTTCAGATCATCGAAACGTCACGCGGCTCTCTCCCGCTTCACGACGCTTATCTTGCCAACAGGCCAATCATGAATCTTGCAGCGCAACTTACGCCAGTCAAAAGACGCCAACCTGTCCAAACAAACACCACGGCCTGCCGTCTCGAGCCCGGAATGACTCCTCCATATACATGTATGTAAAAAGAATACGGCAAAAAGCACGCTACATGGTCACACACACCCACTCTCCGTACCATCTACAGCTCCGCGCGTTGCGAACCGTCGGCCTGCGCGGTCGGGTCACCTCCACGCGCCACCACCAGCTTGGCGTTGAGTTCGGTGCTCCAGTGTCCCTTTTCATACCTGTTCCCCTTGGTGATGCGGGCGACGTGGTAGTCCCAGCAGCCCTCGGCCGTCTTCAAGGCCTCGGACCGGCACTGCTCGTCGCTGAGGCGCGGCACGCGGGGCCACAGCCCCAGCGTGGCGCCCATGTCGCCGTCGAGGAAGTTGTCGAGGACGAGCTGGCCGGCCTTGCGCTGGGCGGCGGCCCAGTCGCGGCCCTCGGAGACGAGCACCTCGAGCAGGTGGTCCATGCCGCCGCGGCTGAGGAACTCGCCCCTGATGGTGCCGTTCTTGAGCAGGCCGTTGATGACCAAGACCTTTGCCTTGACGCGCGAGGCCGACTGCTTGGCGTCCCCCGCGGCGTCAGCGTTGTTATAGGGGGCTAGGCTCGAGTACAGGGCGTGGCCGATGGTGGAGACGCCCGCGTCAGGGCACTTGGCGTCCATGAGCTCGGGCCAGGCGCCGGCGACCTTTTCCAGGGCCGACGGGTTGTTTTGCAGGGCGCCGGCCAGGACGGAGGCGGCCTGCTGGTCGTGCGGGGCGAGGCTGGCGTCGGCGGCCGCCGGCTTCTTGGGGTTGCTGACCATGAGGCAGAGGAGGGCCTTGACGACCTTTGTGTCCTCGGCAATCTTCATGCCGTAGTAGATGTCGTGCGAGAGCTCCTCGAGCTCCTCGAGATGCTCGGCAAAGGCGTGGCCGTGGCGGACCTTGCCCTTTCTGAGCATTTTCATGGCCGCGACAAAGGTCTCGGCCTCTTGTTCGGGCTCCTTGATCTTGCCGACGGGGCTGTAGGCAGGGGCACCCTTGGGCAAGCGCAGAGGGCGCTCGTCCTGGTCTTGATCGGGGACAACGACGACCGAGGCCTCGTCGACAGGCAAGCCATCGAGGGCCGGGTCCAGCTCGCCGGGGACGTTGATCTTGGCCTCCTTCTTGCCCGTCTGCATGTTGATGCGCACGTGAAGTCCCGGAGGCAGGTCCTGGTCATCGTGGACAGTCTGGAACTCATCCTTGGCCTGGAAGTGGCGCGGGTAGCAGTCTTCAGGGTTGGACGTGTGGCAGATGAGCTCCGAGGGCGGGTTCGCGGCCGGGGCGGCCGAGGCGGAGGTGAGGGAGACGGCGAGGACGAGGCCCAAGAGGGCGGTCCGCATGGGGCTTACTCTTGAGCGCTCCGGAGTCATTTTGATTGACTTGGTGTGATTGAGGATGTATTCTGATGGCGAGAAGCACACTCCCAGGTGAGTTGGAGAGGAGGAAGAGGCCAAGGGGAACCTGGCGGTGGGTGGGCGGCTTGGCAAACCTTGAGGATCGTGGAGCGAAATTCCTCCCTCGCCGGTAACTCGAGAGATTGGCGGCAGATAAAGGAGAGCGAGGAGTTGAAACCAAGGTGAATATGGCGAAAGGAGCGTTTAAAGAAGAAAGGAGGTCCCGAGGTGAGTCAAACCGTCGAAAGGACACCTTTGACGACGCGTTTCTCGACTTCTCGCGGCTTCTGTACAGTAGAGTACTGTGGCCGATATAGACTTGGCGGCTTTCTATTGGCCGCTAGACCGGTAATTGCGCTTAGTCATCAGCTCGAGGCCGTCGCCACCGTGTCCCGAGTCATCTTTTGCAACGACTCTTCTCCCCCGTGCAGTCATTGTCCTTGTTTGACTCGTGCCAAGCATGGCAAACCTTGGAGCATAAATGGTCCCAGGGACTCGCACGTGGCGGATGGAATGTGGACGCGCCGCCAGCCCTGGAGAAACTCGTGTCCATTTGTTCCCCCGCGAGTCAGATGCTGAACCCCGGTTGCGTCCATGATTTGACTCGGCAATGCCCGGCCGGCATTTGACCGCAGTACCAATGAAGGGTCCTCCCCCTTGCGGTAACGGGTGCAGCCAGAAGGAAGCCCTGGGCAACGTCCGGACTGTGGGCCAATTAATTCTCAGAGATTTTCCCTGTCCACGTTTTCTCTCCCAATTCAATTGTATGACTGTCCATTTAGCCATGACAATCATGGGGCGACCTCGTCGTGACGTATTTGTCCAGAATCATGTGTCGGTGTGGCTGGGCTCATCGGCAAGGAAACCATCAAGACTCGTGATTTCAATTTCAACCACCAGCCTTCCATTCCTCGAGCAGGACAATCGTCTGACGGAGACCCAGGAGATATTGATGGATTGATGGATTACTATCAAAGAAAATGCTACGGGCGGCATGCCGGCCTCGGTATTTCGTCATGTCATTCGGCAAAGAGGCTGGCCAGAGGCGCCATGTCGAGTATTAAAGGACACTCGTCGCCGTGTCCAAAAGACCATCGTGCATTGTCTCTACCATTCAGCGAGACACTTGAATCCTCGTTTCTTATCTTTCAACTCTTTCAACGCTTGTCTTTGACAAGAATCATATCCGAAGAGTCAGCGAAGAGAAGCTCACTAATCAACCACGACGAAGAGACGAGCAAACGACCTATCAAAAGCATCGAAAGAAGAACAATGCGCCTTCTTTCCGTCGTTCTGCTGGCCCTGGCCACCGGCCTGCACGCTCTGCCCGCGATGCACAGCCACCACAGCCACCGAGGCCTGCACGCGACGCAAATGCGGGCCCATCGGCTGACGGCCGAGCCGCCCTCGTCCTCGGCGACGGGCCGCTGAGGGGCCGGACCTCCGGGCCACCGCCGAAGCCGCCCACCAGCGGTGTGTTCGAATGCCGTCTCACAATTCCTGGGGAAGCGCATGCCGGCCATGCGAGCGACGTGGCAAAGGAGATATAGGTACGAATTAAGAAGGACAGGCGGACAACTCTCCAGCCATTTGATATGGCTGCTGGCGCAGAGACGAACATGACAAGACATATCGCGACAGCGCAGGACGCTCTTTTATTCCTTCTTCATCATTCATTCATACATTCACTCTTCATTCATTCATTCACCATTCATCATTCATCACTAACCATTCACTCCCTTCCACCGAGGCCTCATTCACTCAACGTCTCTACACCTTTTCTCTTCTACATTTCTCGTCAATCGAGTACTTTCGCCTCCACTCGCTTTGCTGTCACGAGTGCGGCCACCTCGCACTTCTGACATGTTATATTCACGTCGCTCACTTGCCATCCTCTGATATTAGCTTATGATCTTGGCTTCTATTTCTTCTCTTCTCCCTTAGCTAGGTAGCAGCATTCATGCGCTGGATCGCAAATATATCGAGCTCGAGGTGCTGCTGGTCGCAGTCTGCACTTTTTACGCGCTGAAAAATGCTTCTCAGAGTCTGATCAACCACATAACCGTAGACTTTGCTCCGCCAAAGAATCTGTACATTCCATGTCCAAAACCTACTAGGTACCGGTCGATGCCTTGCTGCCTGCCTCAGGCTAAATTACAGAGTACCGGCATGCAATCCCCTGGCTTAGTCATCACTTGCGACGCGCTTTCCCGCGTCTTGCAGCTGCCGCCGGACAGCCGGACATGCGTGTATCCCGCCACTGCGCGCGCGTGCATGAGTACTTATCCCGCCGGCACGGGGTTGCAGAGCCACCAGATTGCAGCCCCATTAGCTGAGCTTCCTCGCCGACCATCCCCAACGACGACTCCATCCAACTCTATCACTTCTTTCCACCGCCCACGGCCCCTCATCACCGCCGCCAATTCAATCCCACCCGCATCTCGCTCACGCCCAAGTAGAAGACGCGCACCAGCGGCGCCAATGCCCTGAAAAGGAGCCCGCCCTCCTCCCTCGCCATCATCCCCGACCAGAGCACGCCGCGGCCACGAGAAAACCATGCCCTCCCCCCGTCGCCTCCGCCTGCTTATGCTGGCAACGCTCGTCACCGTCGTCCTCACCCTCATGTACGTCTCGAGCCTCGACGACGCCGCCGCCAACGACAAACGCACCATCAAAGACTTTTACCACAAGACCATGGACGGCATGAGCAAGGGCAACGGCCCTCCCGGCCAGGCCGTCCTGGACAAGGTCGCCGCCGCTGCATCCCGCGACAAGGATGGCGGCGCCGGCGGTGACAAGCAGTTTGCCTCCGATACAAAGGAGAGGCTCAAGGCGGCCGAGCAAAAGGCAAAGGCAAAGGCAAACGGCAAGGCACTCCGCCCGGATCCCCCCAGCCAGATTGTCGGCGTCGGCAACTCAGCAGAGGGCCAGGCCAAGAAGCCAAAGCCTGCCGCCGATGCCGCCCCGTCTCCCAAGGCCAACGGCGACCCGCCCGAGACGGAGACCAAGGAGGAGCACGCCGCCGAGATGGAGATGAATAGCATCTTGAAGAAGGCTCCTGGTACGTTGACCGCTGTCACCCTTCTCTCCCTCTTTCTTCCTTCGTACAAGGCTGTCTGCCGTTTGGCCAGCGCGTCAGCCCTCTCTTCCACCCTTCCCTCCCACATCACGCAGAGAAAGAACCGTAGAGAAATCGAAAAAGAAAAAAGAAAAATGCAAGAGAAACAAAGCTAACCGTGCCTCTCCCGTAATCAGTCATCATCTTCTCTAAGTCTTATTGCCCCTACTCCAAGCGCGCCAAGAGCATCCTCCTGGAGAAATACTCCATCAAGCCCGAGCCCTACGTCGTCGAGCTCGACGAGCACAAACTCGGCAGCCTCCTGCAGGACCAGCTCCTCGAAAAGACGCGCCGCCGCACCGTGCCCAATATCATGGTCAACGGCGTTAGCATCGGCGGCAGCGACGAGATTGTCGAGCTCGACAACGCCGGCAAGCTGGCCGCCAAGATCATAGACCTCGGCAACAAGCGCGTTGAGGTGAGCGACCGTCCTGGCGCCGTCGGCTCTCGAAATGCCTGAAATAGGGCCCCGCGTGGAGGGTTGCCCCAGAGGCGGTGGGCGTGGCGGTGGGCATGGCGGCGCACAGCGAATTTATTTTTTTCTTGTGTCTTCTGGTCCGGTACTGGTGGGCGTTGCACTTTGACACGCGTCCACGACCCTGCAAATCTGGAGTTGAGCAGGCTGAGGATTTCGGCTTCACCCGCGAGGCATTGCTCCAATGGCAAGTGGTGGTAAGTACAGCGTTCGGTATTGGGAGTTACGGCGCAAAGGGTCACTTACGGTACGAATGGCATCACGATACCGCACGCACTTGGCTTAATGGGAGACTCACTGATTGAAATTGGAATAGCTGTCGAAAAGGGGCTGGTCCGAGAGCACGGAGACGCCATCTTGTAGGCCTGTACGAGCGATGCTCGGCGCATATACAGGCACATATATAATCGAGTCCATCTTCTCACCTTGGCAGCCTCCTCTTTCGACATGTTGATGATGGACGGAGCAGAGAGAAGACACGCCGGTTATGGCGCAAGCCCAACAGATTAGGTCCGCACGGCAACGGGCTACTCGCAAGCCTCGACACCTGACAGCCGCCAGCTGTCGAAGTTTGTTCGGCAGCAGCCTTTTTTCCCCAGAGCTTGTTTGGCAGGGGTTTTTTTTTATTGTCCTGCCTCAGCACCTGGCAGAGCCTTCTATTTCACGTTGCGTGCGTGCCGCCGAGGAATCCTGTTTCCGCCCATCAACTCAACACAACGCAACGCGGCAAGGGGAGAGGCCGTGCAGCCTCACATCGACACGATGCCGGTACTCCACGGCGCCATCGTACTCCAAATCGTCGAGTACTGCGATGCAGACACGATTAAAACCCTGCTCTCAATAGCGGTACGCTCAGATCGCGTCCAGAGCAAGGCAAGGACAAGAGGTTGAAGTGCAGAGAAGCTAATGCTAGACGTGAATCGTCTAGGGATTCCGGGAAATCATCGAAGAATATCACACCAGCATCGCCCGGAAGCTGATTCGGTGGGACGTGGGCGACGAGACTTTACGCGGCAAGTTTCTGCTCGACACCTTTGACGATCTCTCCGGCCGTCCGTGCAGTGAGCGTGCAGTGATCCCGGTGTCTAGTTTGTACGCCATCGACATTGTGGAAAGGCGAGTATCCCTCGTCGAGTGGTTGCTGAAGAGGCCGCTTCTGTGCACGAGAAATGACAGCGACTGGCCGCACTTGAACAAGCTGACGGAGCGGGAGACGATGCGTCAGATGGTACGGGAGGCCCTTTCCTTGTGCGACCACCTGGGTGACATCGAGGCTTCCGTCATTGGGCTGTCCGACCTGAGTGGGTTCGACGCGCCGGCGCTGCCGCAGATGAGCATCGACCATGTGCTTGCTCACCAGTGGACCACGGTCAGAAATGGACTCGAGTTGGCGCCGCAGAGCCGAGCCGAGCAGATGAGGGAGCGGTACGTGCGGTGGTTGGTGCGAGGGCGCCAAAGGCAGTATCTCAAAACACTGAAGACCCGGCAGCTGCTGAGCATTGTGTTGCTGCTACGCCTGATCGGAGAGGGGTTGCCTCGAGAAAGTGGGCGGGAGCGCGACCCAGAGCGTCGGTGGAAGCTGTTGCGGGGGGTCAACGAGTGCGTGCTGCGGCACGGGACGTGGTTCCTGTCGGCGTACAAGGCGGACGCCCCGTGCTATATCCGACGGCACCAGCATGCCAATGACCTGATTAGGCATGCGAAACGGGGCTTGGCGGCGCGTCGGCACTCGGGAGGACTTGTGTGGCAGAGCGTCAAGCGGAGAGAAGTGTCGGTGACGCTGCACAGGGAGCTTCAGCGAAGACAGAGGGCCGAAGGGCGAGGCAGCAACGTCGAGGTGGCCACGGAGGCGCTGATCATGGTGGATGAGGTGATTCGAGGACCGCAGACGGTGAGGCCCATAACGTCTATGTTTTCGCCGGTGCCGGCTTGACGGTGTGCGAGGTCTGCGGGCCGACATGGCGATGTCGTGTCGGTCTTGGCACGGTAGAAGTGGTGTTGTCCGAGGACGGGGGGCCGAGACCTGCTCACAGGATGACTCAAGGCGTCAAGCAGAGGCCGCGGCAGGCTCGATCGAGGGAGGAGGGGGAGAAGGAGGGGGAGAGAGAGAAAAGGGGAAAGACACAGGCAGCACATGGTAGACAGAAAGCACAATCACAGCCTCTTTCCCAGGCAGGTCGGGAACGACGAAGCAAGAGGCGGGCACGGGCGAGGACGCGGGAAGCCGCGAGAGGGGAGTGAGGAAGAAGGCAGGAAGGACTTTGTCAGCAGCAGCTGCTCTGCCGGGCGGTCTACAAAGTACTCGGTCGACGTCGCAGGAGAGCATCCGAAGACGTCGAGCCGAAGATGGAAACCAGATGCAAAAAGCATGGGCGGCAAAGACTCCATCTCTCCATCCCTCCATCTCTCCATCCCTCCATCTCTCCATCCCCTGGGCATATCACGGATCCTTGCGAGAATGAGACGAAAAGCAAAGGCTCAGCTCTCCGCCGGGCTGGGCTCACCTCCCATTGGACGCCCTCACCCCCCAACTCGACCACCATAAAGCAAACGCCATCCGCCCACTGGCGTCGCTCCCAAGCCCCGTCATCATCATCGTCTTTATCTTTACTCCGTACCCTCACTTGACACCCACCATCCGTCGTCCCCAAGCCACCACGATGCCAGCATCCTCCTCCTGCTCCTCCTCCTCTTCCTCCTCTTCCTCCTCTTCCTCCTCCTCCGCCTCCACCTACTCGGGCTCGACGGCCTGCTCCTACACCAAGGACCCCGCGCCGCGCCGCGGCCTGCGCCAAAAGGCCCGCGACGTCGTCTCCGACCTGGGCGCGCCGCCCACCACCAGGCAGGACGCCAAGGACGGCAAGCGCACCCTCAATTTTGCCGTCGACGTGGCGCCCATGGCCGACCCTCTCGTCTCCGGGACCGTCAAGATTTGACCGAGCTCCCAATCCTGGGACGGGCGTGGGCGAGGCGGAGCGGGGCAGACGTCAGCTGCGTGTTTTGGCTTGGATATTCTTTTCGTGCTGGGGGCTCGACACCAACACTTGCTTTCTTGGGCCTTTTCCGCCGTCTACTGTACAAATATACGTGTTTCATAACCACACGGAAAAAAAGGAGAGAGCAAAACACCACAGTCTCTTGCCCTATCATTGGACCCCCGGCGTCTCTCCCGCCAAATCACCCCCGGGACCGGCCCGGGCCCCCGTTTCCCCCACATGCATGTCCAAACGCAAACGCCCGCCTTGCCCCCGTGCGCCTGTTGAAGACGCATCTCTTGGCATGCCTCGGACAGGACAGGGCTCTCCACAATGCATGTCTTACGGCAAGCTGACCCGACCGCATGGCGTCACGGCTGCCGATTACAAATTCACCTCAATGTTGCTGGCGCTGACTGATGTCGAGACGGCGATGGGGAAGCATCAGTACGCAGCGAATTACCAATATTCGTGAGGAAATACACAGTATATATAGAGAGAGACAAGACGAGAAAGGGACGAGCTTCGCTGCTTGACCACCACCAAGCCATCGCCCCCAAACCCCATCACCATGGCATCATCACTCCCCTCCACCCAAAGGGCCATCGCCATGACATCCAAGCGCGCGCCCCTCGCCGAGATCAGCGTCCCCGTCCACCCCCCGGCCGCCGACGAGGTGGTGGTGCGCGTCGCCTGGACCGCGTCGACGCCCCTGGACCTGCACCGCGCCGACGGCGGCCTCCTCGTCGCCTCGTACCCGGCCCAGGCCGGCGGCGGCGGCATCGCGGGCACCGTCGTGGCCGTCGGCGGCTCGGCCGACCTCGTCAAGGGCCTCGGCGTCGGCGACCGCGTCATGGCCTTTGCCTTTCGCGGCGGCAAGGAGGCCAACCACCAGGAATACGTCACCGTCCCGGCCTACCTCGTCTCCAGCGTGCCCCCGGGCCTGACGCTGCGCGAGGCCTGCACCGTGCCCGTCAACCTCGTCACCGTCTTCCACGCCGCCACGGCAGACCTCGGCCTCGACCTCCCCTGGCCCCTGCCGGACACCGCGACGACGCCCGACGACGACCAGGACCCGCCCATCGTCGTCTGGGGCGCCAGCAGCAGCGTGGGCATCTACGCGCTCCAAGTCCTCCGCCACTGGTACCGCCATCGCCGTCTCCTGGCTGTATCGAGCCGGCAGCACCACCCCCTCCTGCTGCGGCTGGGCGCCACTGCCTGCTTCGACCGCGCCGACCCGCGCGTCGTCGACGCCGTCCTCGCCTCCGTCGGCAGCCGCCACGCGCCGCTGGTGCTCGACTGCATCGGCTCCCTCGACGGCTCGCTGCGGCCCCTCGCCCGCATCGCCCAGCCGGGCTCCCGCGTCGCCGTCATGCTGCCCGTCATCATCCGCGACGCCACCGACGACGAGGAGCCCGAGTACGAGATGGACGTGTCAAAGTGCCTCCCTGGCCTGTGGGCCGACGGCGTCCTCCTCAGGGGCGTCCGCACGCACTTCTACCTGCAGGTGCCGTCCCTCGTTCCCCCTTGTTCTGACCGATGGGTATGGCCCAAACAAGCTGATCCGGGACCAGAACGAGTTTTTCAAGGAAATGCTGCAGCCCGAGATTGTGCCCGCCCTGCTAGCGCAAGGGGTCGTCGAGCCCAACCGGCAACGGGTTGTCGAGGGCGCGACCATGCTAGAGAGGGCGCAAAAGGCCCTCGACCTGTTGAGGAGCAGGACCGTGAGTGGGGAGCGGCTTGTGTGGCAGGTGGCGCCGTAACATCCTCTCGAGCAAAGCGATGAGCCGGGACGGGACGAGGAGTCAATAGTGAAGAGATTCCGCCAGTATGGCGGACTAACCGTGTGTCTCCATTGCAAACGCCCGCCATTCCTCGGGGAGCCCGTGCGTCTGCGTATCACCATTCGTGTACAAACTCCGAACCCGTACATCCTCGTGCCGTGCCTCCAGATAATGTACAACCCGCGGCCCGAGCCAGCTGGCCTCTATGTCCCGATGTTCTCCTTGATTTGGTTTCGGAAAGCCTTGCGTCATGGGGGCCCAAAGCAGTCAACAAGCGATCAAACGGGTATTGCAATATCCCCCTCCATGAAATGGTCCATGGCGTCTACCCCGACTTGCCTACAACACAACAGTCAGCAAGCGCCTTCCAGCACGCCCAAGATAGACCGCCCAGTGTTTCGGGGGAGTGCTTGCGAAAGGGGGTGCAACGTACGAAGTCAGTATGAGCCGTGTAAAGTCGTCCAAGTCAGCCGGTCGGCCATACATCCAAAAGTCCTTGAAGCCTAGGTTCTCGATCCAGTACTGTGGCTTCTCGCCCCACGCGCGGTAGAACTCGACAGAGCTAGCCGCGTCCCAGAGGTGCTTCGAGGCTGTGAAACTTTGCGGTTTGGTCCACATCGAGCAGTCGGCTGCAGACGACGTGTCAGTTTCTGCGCGTTGCTTTCCGCCGGTGGAATGAGTATTGCAAGGGGAGTAGGGATGCTTACGTTCTTCCGATCTCAGCAAGCAAAATATGCACATGAAGGCGTAAGAAGCCATGATGCTCCGTCGCACGCTCTCGAGAAAGATCCAGCTCTGAAACACAACAGCAGTCAGCGAAACCTGTACTATCGAGCAGACTGCCAGCCGGAAAGGGTGGGATCAGGGGAGATGGCGCTCGGCCAAAAACCTACCTCCCAGCTCTTGGGCGGCACGTCCCTCGACGGCCCTCTCTGCGTCATGGCCTCCTCCTCGAACTCTCCCCTGAGGCCGGCAAGCTCCTTTGTCCAGGCCAGCAAGACGGGAACCTCGCGCTCTGCCGCGGCGCGCAGACCGATGTCGCCATCGAGGAACCTCATCAAGTTGACAACGACCAGCGCCTGGACGCGGGCAAGCTTGTCGACGGGCGAGGCGGCGCGCTCGCCCTCGCGCTGGATGTCGCGGCTGGCGTCGGCGACGAGCTTGACTGTCCAGGCGCGGTTTTGCGGCGAGCGGGCGCCGTAGGCCGTGGCCGCTGAAAAGGCCGACAGGATGGGCTTGGGCAGCTGGCCGGCCCACAGGCGCGGGTGCATAAAGGGCAGGGCGCGGGTGCTGGCCAGGGTGGCGGGCAGGGAGGAGAGGAAGGCGACGATGAAGCCGAGGCGGGTGCGGGGGTCGTGAACCTGGAGAGGGTCGACATCGAAGCAGGATTCGTTGGCCTTGAGAAGCGAAAGGTCGCGCACGGGACGCTGCTGCTGCTGCTCTGGTTGTTGTTGTTGCTGCTGCTGCTGTTGCTGTTGCTGCTGCTGGAAGGACGTGGGAGACGCCTCTGCGGTCGCCGCCGGGGGCCCAAACGGCAGAGGCGGGAGGTCCATCTTGCTATTATCCGGGTAGTAGCCCTGTAGGTTCCAGGCGTCGCTGCCGCTCGAAGCCGAGGCGGCGAGCAGGTCGACAATGGAGAAGTCGAGAGACCCCGTGGTGGCGTCGAGCAGGCTCACGTCAGTCCGCAGGCTATCCGGGCTGGTGTCGGAGCCGAGGGGGTCGACCATGTCAAAGGCCATGTCGAACTCGGGCACCTCGGCCGCGACGCCGGGGGTGCTGCCGGCGGATGACGCGGATGCCATGCCTGCGGCGGCAGCCTCGCCGGGCGGCGGATGCGGATGGCTGTGCGGCGGCATCCTCTGGTAGACGCAGTCGAGGCCCTTTGCCGCGCACCGCGAGCACCGGGGGGTGCGCTTGTCGCAGCGGCGCTTGCCCCGGACGCAGGCATTGCAGCTCTTTTGCCGCGTCGGGGCCGTGCGGTCTTCGCTGGGCCCTGCAAGCAAGCCGCTCCCTAGGGAGTCCATTGGAGGTCGTGTCTCTGTCGCTCCGTCTCGCCAAGACGGCCTTGCCCGGACGGCACGGGAGGCTGCAGTCGGGAGTGGGAGTGGCGCTACCCCCGTGGAGTAGGAAGGAGCACAAGATGGGAGTCGTCAGTCGGTAGGTGGCTCACTTTGTGGTCGCGAGGTGATGATGAAGAGGGAGTGTATCGATAGGGTATCTGCCAATCTGCCAAATGCTACACCATGGACGGTTGCTGACGACGTTGGCCATCCAGCCATCCAGCGAGGTACCTCGGCGCTCGGGTCCGATGGGGAAATAAACTCCGCCGCCCGAAGCAGCCTTTATTAAGCAACGGGGTCCGCAAACTCCGCAACTCCGCCATCCTGCTCCGCGCCGGCGCCGACGCGACTTTCAAGCACTCAAACAACATGATAGCAACTGCGATAGCGAGTGACCTGTAATACCAGAATCGGGCCATCCAGCAACGCTGACCGTGTGCCCTGTCTTGCCTCTGTCCCTTTGCCCTCTCTTGAACTTGGGCATGCTTGACGCGGGCATGCTTATTCAAGTCCTTAACCAGGTGCCATGCCCCGTGAAAACACACTTACATAGATCTACTCGTACACACAAGCAGAGCTCCTCATGATGCAGCTAGCAGCCACCGCCATGCCTCCATCTTGACACCACACGCTCACTCTCCTCCCAGGCCGAGCTCAATCATGGCAAGGCGCCTGGTCCTCGGCACGCTTTCTCTTCTCCTTGCCTGTGGGCGTCAATTACCGAGGACAATGCCGTCAGCTACTCCGTACATCGCACACCCCTCGACATCCCCAAGGCGTCCATCCCCCCGGTCCTCCCCTTTTTGGTTTTTCAAATCCGTCTCAGCAAATGGGTATCTACGCCCGGCTCCATCTCTCGTGCCCTCTCCAATGTCGCGTCCCTGGTTCTGCCGAGCCGTTCCAACCGTGCCTGTACTCGGGCCCGCCAACGGTCCCTTTCCAGCCATGCAACTCGCTCCTCCCAGGTCGCGGAAAATTACCAAGGTTTTTATCTGATACACTAGACAAAAAGAAGCAAGACGCCCCTCTCATTGTCGTGGGAATGTGTGACGAACGGGACACAGCCCGAAAAGGAAATTGAGTCAAAGAAAATCGAGTCACCACCGTCGTGTGGTGCGTCGGCCCGTGTCGCCGACAGTTGTACATTGGCCGCCATCCTGGCGGTCCAGAAATAGAGTCGACGAAAGGGTAAAATCGAAATGAAGAGAGAGGATGATGATGGCACCATGGCGACACAACCGAAGCGTCCCGGATGCAAATGTCTCGTGTATGATCACGGGGCAGCGTCCAAGACTCCATGTCTGCGGGTCCCACCTGCCGACGGTGCCATTCAAGTCATGGCCTCTGTGCCTGTCGTTCAGTCGTGCCTCGGCTTGTTGGACATGGAAAAAGCGAGCATCGTCAAGAGCTTTCGCGTCACGCCGCTCAGTATCGCTCGTGTCGGTATCCATTGACGCGAGGTGCCTCGTACTGGACACCAGTCATCGAGTCTGGTCCGTTGGGTATGCTGTTGCTGATGGACCGAAGCGGTGGCAGCTCTGTGCGGCTTGCGCCAGCGTACGGATCGGACGTGTACGGTCCAGGCTGTGAGCCCTGTTGCTGTTGCGGATGGGGTTGCTGCTGATGCTGTGACGGCGGTGGTGGCGCCGGCCCTTGAGGGGGATGGCTGCTCGAATGTGCGCCATCCCCTCGCAGGCTGTGCAGCTCGCGGCGAAGCATCTCGTTCTCGGCCAGTGCGGTGTTGTAGTGGGATTGCAGCAGTCGAAGATGCTCGCTCTGTCGCTGGTGCTCCGCAATGGCTGCCGAGAGTGTCAGCACGGAGGACGATGCCGCGATCAACGAGCCTCTCCCATGTTTACCTTTAGTCAGGATCTCCCACTTGGAAGCTTTTGATCCGCGCTCCTGGGGCATCAGATCCCGCAATTGGTCAAATAGCTCCTTCATTTCAGTCCGTCGCTTCCGCTCGGCCAGCTTGTGGCTGACCCTCAGCTCCGGCGTCCGACTGTAAGGCTGAGACCCGGTGGCACCGTTGTTTTCCTCTGCCTGGAGGTCACTGAGCTGCTTATGCTGCATGCTATGGTGATGAACGGGCGGGAAGTCGGTCGTGATGTGGGACAGGCGACCGTGCTCCGAGCCATCCTCGAGTCTGCGCTGACCGGGCGGCAAGCGTGATTCCGTGGTGAATTGGCTGCTAGCAATCGACTCGGTGATGCTGCTCCGCCTCGAATCATCGTACAGGCCCGGCGGCCCTACTCTCTGAATCTCCTCCTCGGGGAACGCCCATGCTTGACCCTTAGTCGGCTCCGCGGCTCGGGCAATGTGGCCGGTGGCAGGGCCTGTGATGGCTGGCGCCGTCTTGACCGTCTTGGGTTCCGGATTTCTGTCTGCGCTCGGCTGGTAGCCGTTTGAAATCCTGTGCACCGACAATGCCTCGAGCCCGGGGCGGGGGTTCCGTTGGGAGTGGAGAGTATTCTGGATCGACGTCGTGGATTGGTTGTTGCTCGTGTATGGCGAGCCGCCCAAGCGCATGTCGCTGAAGCCTTGGTTGATTCTGCTGTCAACGCTCTCGCGCCTCGCCGCCGAAACCCCAGCCATGAGATTATCCCCCAACGAGGCCCCGCCGTGGCCCTGCGACTCGAGTGACGTCGGCCGATCGAATCGACGCTGATCGAGAGCACCAGGGCTCGTGGGCGAAACCATCGAAGCGACACTCATGTTGCTAGCAGAGGGGGAGACGAGGGCTTGCGGCACCATGTTGGCGGCGACAGGCGAAGGCGTCTTGTCCGCAGACGACGACTGGTAGCCAGAAGCAGTGGGGCTGAGCCCGTTGACGATGAACGAGGCAGCCGAGGTATCTGTACAGTCGGGCGTGAGCAAAGCATGGGGGCGCGGGTTCGAGGAGGAGGGGGAGCAGCCCGCGACGTACGCTTGCTAGGCGCCTCGGCCGTCGAATAGAAGCCAGAGTCGCGAAGCTGAGGCAAAGGAGCCTTGCGCGATGGCGGCTGATCGTCTTGGTTGAGGATGTTTGTCAGGCCGGCCGCCTTGGCAGGCGCAGACCGCTGCTGCTGGGCGTGCATATCCATGACCGTAGTCGAGTAAAACAAAAGAGACTAAAACAGAGGGTTGAGTTTTTCTGGGTACGGCGAGTAGGAAGGTCGAGAAATGAGGGAGAGGAAGGTGAAAGAGGGAGTTGAAGGGGGAGGAAAGATGAAGAAGAAAAATACAGAGGCGAAAAGATGAAACCGCCCGTAGTCGCCGAGATGTCGTCGAAAGGGAGTGTTTGTCGGCAGCGTCCCGATGGTTGTCTGGCACGAAGGGGAGACACAAAATGGTTGGCACACACGAGACGCGGATGCCGAGCAAACAGACGCGAGACGGGCAATTGGCGTTTGCAAGGTGGTCGCGAGGCCGACGACGAGCCAGAGATAGGGAGAGACGAGAAACAGAGGAGCGCCAGACACCCTCGAGAGGGAGGCGGGTAGGAAGGCGGACGGCAGGAAGGCGTCAAGAGGCCCACGAGCGCACCATCAAGACTCGAGTTTGCGAGGCCGAGTTGGTCGAGCTGGCGCGATAAACGTGGTGCATGACCAGGGGCGGCGATTGTTTGGGGGATGTGATTTTGGCTCGACCCCTCCTGTTGCTGATCCGCGGTTGGGGGGGGGGGGGGCGGGGAGTGAGAGAGAGAGAGAGAGAGTGAGAAAGTGAGAGGGGAGAAGAATGAGGGAGAGGCGAAAAGTTGAGGTTGAGGCGAGGCCGCCGAGCAAGGCGTGGTAGGGGAGAGAGCAGAGTAGGAAGTACGGATGGAATTGGGAATCGGTTCAAGAGGCACGGCAGAGAAACGCTGAGCAGACAGGGACACCACACCCCAGGAGCCCCCACCTGTCGACATCCACAATCTCTGAGGTACCTTGGCCGGGGAGGGAGGGGGCATCATCCGTGGTACCTTGCACATGGGGGGGCACTGTATGGCCCGCTAGAGGCAGTGCCAACACCGCTGGCCGAGGAGCTACCTGGGAGAACCCCCCCTGGGCGGCCGTAGCCAGTTTGCGCTAGGGCTAACACCGACAGACTTCGGGGGGCGGGTGTGGGCGCCAGGGAACGTGGCCCTGCGGGGAGGATTTGTGCCTGCGCTGTTGTACGCAGTAGGTACTTTGTACCACATCCATCCTCAATCCCATCTGCCCAGTAATAGGTAGGTACAGTACAGTACATGCATTCACACGTGTGAGGACGCAGCAGCACCATTCTCGTGCACACATGAATACCGACCGCATACACCAATGCACACACAACTTTAGCTACCGACCTACCTATGATGCAGTCCGCGTTGGGAGCTTGGGGGGAGGGGGCGGCCATCAGGGCGAGGGTCGGGCCAATGCAACCACCGGTACCCCTGCAAATACCACGCACAACCTACGGCCACGGGTAAATGATCCACGTGCGGCACTGTGCATGCGTCGTCGCGGGTCCTGCCAGTCAGTCAGGCTGCCTCCGCCTTGCCAAGAGGCGTGTCCAAGATACCGTACGTTAGTATCTTGGCAAGAACAAGGCGATGAAAACGGCCGGGCTACATGTGCCTGTCCAGCTACGGTAGGCCCTCGGCAGCTTGGTGGGTGCTCGTGCTCGCCATGTCGGCCTTTTCAGACACGCGAGCATGTACATACAGAGCGACTATTAATTATGTGGGCACTCCGGGACGCAAGGCAAGTACCCAATGTAGGTAGTAGTCCAAGGCACCCAAGAGGGAGGTGGCAGTAGGCGCGAATCGGGACTCAACGTCTATTGTGCCCGGCCAGCTGCGCACCGGTCGTCAGGAGCTTCTCCTCTTCTTTCTTCCGACTGATTGCACAGAGGACGAGTCCCCGCGGGGCGTCTGGGCGAGCGAGAGGAGAGGGTTGGTTGCAAGGAACAGAAGCCTGTGTCAGAGGAGGAACAAGCCTCGCCTGGGGCCTCCCACCAACGACGACGATTGCTTTTTTTTTGTCATTTCGTTTTGTTCTAGGTAGGTACGAAAGTACCTCTGTGTAGGTACGTACACCCTGGCTCGTGGATGAAATGGGGACGATGAAGTGCCCCAGTCTAGCTAGAGAGCCACCCTTGCCGTTTGGGGTAAAGGTCTTCGCACCAAGGACCGGCTCTCGGGACTCTGCGCCAGCTAGGACTTCGGTTTATACCGGTACTGCAGGCGCTGGGGACTTGCGGCTGGCCAGGAGATCCACAGCCCAGGAAAATTGGGTTTTTGGGTCCGTTGGCAGACGTGGTGCAGATCCTCCTTGTACCCCCAAAAGCCGATGCACATGGAGACTTGGTAGCAGCCGCCCGCCGGGGGCCATGTGTCGAGGCACCCTCGGCCTCGAAACACGCGGAGCACGACGCCCTGCAGCCAAGGGCGCAGTACACATGGGTCGGCAAAGCAAGCCAGCCCAGAGAAGGAAAGCGCCCGGCAACCAAATCCTCGGAACATTTCCGAGTGCAGCAGCCACTTGCAGTTCTACATGCATGAATGAGTACTGTACCTGCCCTCTACCCCCCAACCAGTCCGCAGGAACTTTGGCGATGCTACGCTTCCTCCTACAAGCCGTGGGTACTGCATTAGGGACCTGCCACGTACAGGCATGTGCGTCGGCTGCCCAGGGAAAAAAACGTGCGTGGCGTGGCATCCTTCGGCACGCGCGGGTCTGTCGCCTGTCAGGAGGTAGCACATTCTTATTAGCAGGAACCTCGAAAGCGCTCTAAAGCGCTCTCAGACTTGATCTCTCCAACTTGCGGCCCGCGGGCGGGAGGCAGCGCTCGGACGAGACAGACCGACAGCACAAGGTTGCCTGTGCACGGGCACGGGCACGGGGGCGTTCCCTCTCCCATACCCCCCGGCTAGCACGTCGGGAGCTAAACTGTGTGGGAGCCCGGCGCGCTGTCTGTCGGTCCACGGCGAGGAGGGCCGGCGGTTGACTTGCCCATGTTCTGTAGGTATATACAGTACATGCACAGCAGCGGCAGCAGAAGACACGACGATTGTCGTGGTGTCGGGATAGTCACAGACCCGTCGTACATACATGCCTGGATCCGCAAGTCTTGATTCCTCCGAGCAGGTACTGTGCATTTAAGGCGGGCGGATGCACGGATGAGATGCGGCGACGTTGTTAGTCACGCAGCAATGGGACCACGAGCAGTCTTGATCGCCTCCGAGCGCTGTGGTAGGTTCTTTTGTGGGGCCCCTCCCCCGTGGAATAAAGGTCGGCCGTCTGGTTGCAACCACACGTTCTCTTGCCGCTTGATGCTGTACCGAACCCATTGCCCACAGACGGTCCGGGGCTCCGGCTTCACGAAGGGGGCGACCCACGAGTCCCCGTCTCTAAAAGGAAGATGCCAGGGCAGCATCAGGCAATGCCTCTACATGCGCACAGTATGTATAAATGATTACTTGCACCGTATCTGCAAAGTACAGTACATGCGGAGGATAGGTACCTAGATAGGTGCCTTAAGTAATACGGAGAGCACACTTTGCAGTGCTGTTGTATACGTACCATCACGGCTGCAAGGCATGGGCCCCCTCCTTCCCTCCTATCACCATGAAGTACTGTACATACAACCCCCGCCGCCCGTCGCGTCACTCTCCGATTGTTCGCGGCGGATGGGCGGCAGCAATGCTCCGTCGCACGTACAGTAGAGTACATCCATACTTAGGTATATGTAGGTACATACGCGCCAGGGCATCCTGTGCAGACCTATCCAAGACACGGGGAGGGCCTGTGTAGGCACTTCTGTAGACCGCACTCGGCCGAGCATGGTGTTTTGCTTTTTCCTCGACAGCATACATTCGTCGTACGGGAGGAGGCAGACGCGGCCTCTGGCGTGAAGAAAACGGCCGCTAACAAAGATGCAAAGTCGTGCGTATCAGGACATCGTATATGCATACATGGGCGTCGGTGTATGTGTGTGGCATTCGAGGCCACTCCCGGCATCCACACGGTGAATGGGCTCGGGACCAGGCCAGATGCAAACAAGCAGTTCGAAAGCTAGAAATATGGACACGACCGATGCCGTGGGCATATATTAGTAGGCTCTGTCATTGGAGGCGTTGCTACTAGGTAATACCTAGGAACCTAGATACAGTACCTAAGTCAAGTACGGAGAATTCATGTACTGTACCCGTCACCCACCACTTCGGACTCCGTGCACGCAGGAGCTTCATGTCAGCAACGTGCAGCACTACAGGAGCGCGTGCGCCAGCTGTGTGCGTGTGGAGGATCAAGAGAGGGGAGGGGGGCCAGAAAGTGTAACCAATGGTCGCCGTTCTTCTCGGCCTATGACAGCCTTGTGGCATCAGCCCGTCACACCCCTCCCGTACCCCGGCACGCGATGCCGTCACATGCATGCATGCCAGCAGCTGGCCGCGGGCTGTTGGATGTGTGCCTTTCTTGCCACGATCCTTCCCGGGATGATGTTGAGAAACAACAAGCTCGCCCATACTGATACATACACATACATGCATACGGCAATCTCCTCTTGCTGGGCATTCCGCCACAACTCGAAGGGCAGCACCTCCACGTGGCGGCGGCTTGCTCGGCTGCAATGGGATCCCTCGAGGTGTTTCTTTTCTTTTTCAAGCTGCTGTGGCGGTGGTACTCCCTCGGAAGGTGCATCGCACTGCCCTCTCCCCTCATCTCAGTGTCGCGGCCACAGGAAAGAGTCTCCATGCTTGCAGAGGCATGCGTTCAACGTCCGGTTCGCATCCCCACGAGAGGGGGCGGGAACAAGGGCCAGGATGGGGCGTCGGGCTAGCAGTGGCTTGCTGGGCGAGCCGGGGACCCTCGTGCCGTCTGCCGGGACAGGGATGAATCAGATGCCATGGACCTTTTGGCTACGCCAGGGGGCTGCACGGCAGGCGGCCCGTGCATTTCCCGAAAGCCTTTGCGCTCACCCGAGCAATGCGCCATCGACTGCTCGCCACGTGAAGTTTCCTCGTCCCCCTCATGCCTTTCACACCCAGCCAAGCGGCCATGGCTTCAAGCCGCGCGACGCCATTGGAAAGCCATCCACGCGCGAGAAGCAGGCATGGCCCTGTGCTGCGTTCATCTCCTGGCTGTGCTCGACGGGTTCGCGACGACATGCAGCCAGCTTGTTTCGGGGTCTCCTTGTTCCGCAGTGCCCAAGGTTGACATGGAGAGGCCACATGCCCATGGAGCCTGTCAACCTGTGTGTACTGTACTTGTACTGTAGGCTGCATGGCACGCACACGTAACCAGTCCTCCCCGATCAAACAAACTCCCTTCAGACCAGCAGATTGCTTTGATCAAGGGAGCCAGGGGGGCAGGGACGTGTGTCGCCTCTCATCTCTCTTGTCGAGGCCAAGACATGGCAATCTTGGGACCCTGCTCCGCGACGCAGCTTTGCTTTTCATCGAGACTTGAATATCCTCGCCGAAACGGCCCCGCATCGCATCGTCGGGCGGTGCGGGAATGCTGAGCCCCTGTTCCGCTGCTGAGGATGGATCCGCACCGTGTTGCTTAGCGCCTTGCTGCGGCAAAGGAGCATGACGGCGTCTCGATGACGGTACCTGGGGATAACGTTCAGCCGTCTGGGCCGCCATGTGTGTCAAGCTGCCGAAGCGGGCAAGACGCATCGTCATCAATAGCGTCTGCACCTTTGATTGAGGCGCAACGTGTAGTATGGAGGCTGGCCTGTCGTGTCGCCCGTTAACAAGTCACCGCGCCAAGCGCCGCGAGAAAGCGTACTGTACTGTATCTTGTTTACATGCACAGACGCTTTTCCAGGAGCCCTGACAAGCGTACGGAGTAGGGATCGAGACTATATATGGCTGTTTAGCACTGTCGGGTAGCGTGAAGCAGGAGATGATATATCATGTCAGCATGTTGAAACGACACAGTGCGCGAAACGACCACGTATCCAAACACGGCGCCTGCTGGCTCGAGATACCCGGTACCTCAGGTGCGGGCAGCAGCGAGGTTTTGTGTACAACATGACAGCGCGCAACGTGGCGAGCTGAAATCGCTGGGACGCCTTGTGCCGAGTACCTGGCCAGAAAGTACCTCGTCCCGGATCGAAGCAGGGTCCCGAAAACCCTTGTGGCTATCCGACGCCTGCCACTCACTCTCACCGTCTTCATCTCTCTGCGGGGGATCAATAATCAGGCCAGATCAGCAAAAGGTCTGAAAAGCAACTCCTCGATGGCGAAGCGTATGCAACGAATCGTCAAAAGAAACATCACCAAGGGCTCGCCGCCTCTTCCCCCTCCTGGCCGGCTCGAGTTTTCCTCCACGAGCGTCCGACGACTTGCTTTTCCCCTCCCTGGACATGCGGCCACGCGAGCATCCACCAACGACCCGCGGCCAATGGATGTCTGGTGGCGCTGCTCCAATGGTTTTTAGGACAATGGCGAACAGACAGGCACGACTTTGTGATAGCAGACGGCCTTGTTCCCTCCTCATTGCCCCGGGGAGAAGAGAACAGCTGCCTACCTTGGTGCGGCGCGATAGGTTCGAGCATCGGCGCTGTCTACTCGCGCGGTTGGGCCGCTGGGGGACATGGCAACCAACGAGACTCTTCCCCCGACGCTTACTACACGCCCCCACACGGTATAGACGTGCCCCGAGAAACCAAGGAGCGGGAGCTTTCCGTTGGTTCGCGTCCGTGCAGGGTGGATTGCCCAGCGCCGCCCACGTGGTTCGTCTCCCCTCCCAAAGGGCGCTTTGAGAGAAGACATGTCGACATTTCCCCGACCTGTCTCTCCGTACAGACATCAGGGTTCGAATAACACTGACCAAAGCTCAACTGTAGGTTTGCCAACATTTGAAATGTCTGGCGCCACCTCTCGTGTTGAACCACCCCCGCCGCACTTGCGACAGCCACTCGTCTCTTTCTGAGAGGCGCCGTGGCACCTTGTGGCCACGGACGGCATGCCGTTGCTCATTTTCCCGGTCAGCCCGTAGCGGGTGCCGTCCCCTCTCCGATCCCTTGGGGTCGGTGGTGATCTCATTTCATTCCGCGCCGCGGCTCGGCTCGACGATGCGCGTCCCGCCTCCGCGCCCTGTTCTGGGGGCGTGCAACTTTGTCGTGCTCAAGCGCATGAGGAAATCACCATTGCTCGTTGAGGCAGTCTCCTGCAAAGAAGCAGGGTTGTCGCCGCCGTGATCACGGCTGTCCTTCGCAAAACATGGCCTAGAATCGCGATCCTCTATCAAGCACACCCCTTGGCCTGGCACCCGGCCATGATCGGATGGACTGACCGTGCACGGCCTGCAAAGCAAGACGAACGGGTGGGATCCCTTGTCCACCATCCTTGCGAAATCGCATCCGGCTTCGGTTCTCCTTTCCGAGCCTGGAGGCGATTTCGCGAACCCGAATCATGGCACGCATTTTGGCCATTTTGGCCCGTGGATGGCTCAAATCCACGAGAAGGCCTCCCTGGCCCTCTTGCTTAGACTGGGGTATCTGGGGTAATTTGCCACGAAGTTGTCTCTTTCCTCCCCGCCAAAGGACCCCATATACCAGCCTATCACAACCGTCCTTGACCTGAGACAAGCGCCTAATGCTGGCATGCGAAAATAGCTTGGGCCGGCTATATACATACACTCCGTCTCTATTTTTTCCATGGCTGTCTCGAGTTGCTTTTCTTTTTCGCCTCTTCTACGATCCCTCATCCTTGATCTGTGACGCAATGCGAAATGTTTCTTCTCAAGTTGTATGTACGATTAATGACGGCCCGCCTGTGTATGTTTCTCCCGAAACGACACTAGGACCCCTCGAGGGCATTTCACAGTCTTCTCGGCGGGAGAAGCGAAATGGGTCAACGTGGCTTTGGTGCTGGCATGGCCACCTGTTGTTCCCCCATGCGGCCACGCACAATAGCCTTGTCAACGACGTGCCAAGCCAACGACCGGCAATCAGGTTCCCGCGATCGAGAGTGTCCTTTGATGCCATGAATGGCTGATACTGTCGAGATATTATGATGGCGGAGCAAGCTGGAGGCATGTCCCCGTTGGGACCCTTGGAACCGCGCGCAACACCTCCGCGGCAAGTCGAGTCCGGCTTGCACAGATATGGTCGGCCGGCACGTTACATCGTCAAAGTGCCTCCTCTCGGTCATGGCTTAGCCCGGGGGCTGGCTAATTGTGTGCCTGCCAGGCATCGCAGTCATATCTGGACTTCCTGAGCGCGTCGCCAGTCGACGAATTAAGCCGATGCTAGCAAGGGTGCCGTCTTCTCCACCCCTTTGGGGTTCGGCTCTTGGCGTGCCTGGTTGCCGTCTGTTGATTCCGTGACACCCGGACGAGAGCGGGCCTTGGGCTCTTCGAGGACGCCTGCAGTTCTTTGGGGCTCTGCACTCGACCATGACCTTGATAAGCATCTCGACTTGGCACCGAAAGCCCGGGTCGCCGCCCTCTCGCCACTGTCATTCCGTGGAACAAAGCACGAACGGATCTGGTGTGATCGATATCTCAAAGTGAAAAGCTGCAGCCTGCCCACTACCTACCGTGGTCAGGTCCACCGCAGCGTCGACCATTGAAGCCCCCCGGGGGTGGGGATAATGGGTGTGAGACATGCTGTACGAAGCATATCGGGCGCTAGGAGCAAGGACGCTCAGCGTTGGCGACTTCAGTTGCTTCTGCCGGCTCGCACGCAAGGGCAGGACTCATCTAGTCATGTGCCCATCCTTATCAGTCAGTCAAGGATTGAAAGTGCTTTGGCAAATCTTCACTTTGTCGCCAACGCGCAGGTTAGATGGCGCATTGACGCTGTCTTCGGCGGTTCGTTAGGAGGGCGAGGTCGCCCGAGACATGGCGCGCCGTGAAATAACACTGCTAAAGGAGAAGGTTGACTCGAAGGTTTGGGTACAACAGCATTGGCATGACCAACTGCCGTGGGCGCTGCATCTCGAGTGGCGGCGGAGGACGAACCTCTCTGGCATGGTGAGACCAACAAGGACCAAGGAAGCGCTATGCCAACCGCATAAACAATATCGATACCCATGCGACAGCCATGATGCACACAATTCACTCGCTTCCACTTACATTTGCTCGCGGAAGAGGAAAAAAGGACACGAGATGCTCGCTACTCGCACCGGCAAGCCTGCCTTGACGGGTTTATGCTTCGCGTGTTACCGCCGTGTGTCTTGAGAGGACGGCTATGGGGGCTCTTGCGCCGTCTCGCCTCGACGGCCTCGTACAGGACAGGCTTGGACGCCGACTCCTCCGTCACATCATGTCGAACAAATTCCGCGGCCAGGGCACGGGGAAGAGGCCGTGCTTCCTCGTCGCCCTGTGAGACACCCAGCAAGGAAACCTACACCAGCCAGACCACTCGGGAAACATGCACGCGGTAAGCTGCAAGTGACATTCTTATGGCCCATCGATTGGCCCGGAGTCCCACCCCGGCGTTACAAGGGACTAGCGTTGTGGTCTTGCGGCCACCTGTTTCGAAGGTAGAGATCCGACTTGAAGATCTAGAATTCTGAGCTCCACGGTATAGCGTTTCGAATTCCCGTGTTGACGAATAGTAGCCCATTTTGATTCAGTGTTGTTTGCGTCTTTCTCCCCCCTCGAGGGCGGAAACATGCCGACTAGCTAGCGCCCGGTGTCCACGATTCCACACGCCCACGGTCGAGAAGCCCGCTCCGGAACGTGGGCGGTGGTTATTTCGAGTTAGCGGCAGGCAAAGCCGCCGCATGGGGATCCTAGGACAACATGGACGCCCTGGGGCTAAGCGGGTGTGCTGCGCGGATGCTGGGTCAGCTGGAAAGCCTGCCGCGAGGGCACCGTGCTCCTGGAACACAGCTCCCCCTTTCCCTCGTTGGGTAGACGGCACGGCAACGTGCTCTGTGCACACGCGCGCTTCTCGTGGCAGCCGGCCCGCGTCTTGTTTCTACTTTTCCTGTCGAGCTGAAAATTACTTGTTGCTCAGACGACAGGTCTTGCTCGGACGGACGCATACCGGAGTGCTTATGCCGTGTCAAACATGCAGGCTCATGCTTAAGCTCTGGGGATCTCCAGGGTACCAGTGGACTAAGTTGTCTTGCCGCCATATCTGCAGCAGCGAGAATGTGCTATTCCTTAGCCGTCTATGTGCAGCCCCTACAGTCTCTGACGATACAGGCCATCTCCCGATAATTCACGATTCCCTCGACGCTGGAGACGAGAAGACATGAAGCCCCGTGATTTCCCCTTCCTCAGCTCCTATCCAACCGGCAAAATGTGAATATATATGTACACGGGGACCAAAACCCTCTTCTCTACACGTGGCCCCGCCATGCCTTGCCTCCTCTAGACTGCCCGTTCCCTGTCGTCCCCCTAAGAGGGGAAAAAAGGAACGGCAACGCGCTCAAAAGTCAAACTCGGGCCGGAAGACGTCCGGGTCGACGCCCGGGACTGTCTTCTCGGCCAAGTCCCTGCGACCCATCTGAGTGAAGACGCGGCGCAGGGTGTCGTAGAGGGTGCTGCTACGGTTCTGTGCCGACATGCGGTCGAGGGCCTCGTCGACGAGCGGGGCGGCGTCGTTGCCGAGGATCTCGTAGGCCTGGGTGCGGCCCGACGTCTCAATCGACTTGTGCATGGCGAGGGCGGCGAGGAAGTGGCACGCGGCTTCCTGGTGGCAGTTGATGTTTATGCAGCTGACACCGAGGTTGTAGCGGGCGCGGACAAAGTTGGGCGACAGCGAGAGGGCCTGCTCGTAGGCGGCAATGGCCTCCTCGGAGCGGCCGCTGTTTGCGAGGGTGGCGCCAAGGCGGTTCCAGAGCAGGTGGACCTGCTCCTGTTGGTTCGAGGTGCCGAGCTCCGACGAGTGCAGCGCCGACTGGAAGCAGTCGACGGCCTTGTCGTACTCCTCAGCGCCGTAGAAGAGGACGCCGAGGCCGACCTGGACGTCCGGGTCCATGTGCTCGCCGTCCGGGCTCAGCTGCGCCGCCTTGATGAAGAGGCCCGTCACCTTGTCGTGGAGCATCTGCCGGTCGGTGAAGCCCATGTCGGCAGGCGGGTGCACGTCCTTGGGGTCGAGGATGCCCGGGTACTTGACCGAGAGCCAGCGCTCGAGGGTGCGGTAGGCGGTGCTGTCGTAGCCCTCGTTTGTGTACGACACGGCCAGGCCCATGAGGGCATCCAGGTTGTCCGGTTGGAGCTTGAGCGCCTCCTCCATGGCCCGGATCGCCGCCGTCTCCTTTTCGTTCTGCGCCTGCGCCTGGCCGAGGTAGACCCAGGCCTCGACGTGCGCCGGGTCCTGCTGGACGGCCGCCTCGAACGCCAGCGCCGCCAGCGACAAGTTACCGCCGTCCTTCATGACGAGCACGCCCTGCTCGAACGCGCTTTTCTGGTCGCGGAACATGTTTTCCTGCTCAAACATGTACTTGTCGATGACGGGGTCGCTGAAGCGGCCCCAGTCGCCCATGCCCTGGAAGTCGTGCATCATGTCGTTGTTCCACTCCTGGTCGAACTGGTCGAGGAATTGGTCTTGGTTGACCATGGACCTAGCAGCAGCTGTCTCAGCCTGGATCCCCTTCCATATGGATTCAAAGTCACCGAACTCATTCGTCTCCGACTGCATCGCCTTGTCCATCTCGTCGAGCTCGCGCTCCGCGGCGTTGGCCTCGTCCTGTTCGCTCTGCTTCTGCGCAGTCTCATTGTCCTGGAGCTCGAGCTGCGCAAACTGCTCCTCCCACTTGCTGTCGTCTAGCTCCACCAGCTTGCCCTTGCCCTTGGCGTCCGGTTGTTGTTGCGGCTGCTGTTGCAGGGGCTGGTGGTGGTTCTGGTACATGGGCTGGAACATGGACTGGCCCGCCATGCCGTATCCCATGCCCAAGTTCATCATGCCAACGCCGAGCATGGGCCGCTGCTGGGGCACCTGGCCCGACAGGTTGCTCTGCATGGGGCTGGACCGTGACGACGACGCCTGCGCGTTCATCTGGTTGAAGCGGGCAAACTCGTCTGCGCTGAAGTGCATGCCGGGGGGCGGCTTGAAGGCCGACGACGACGCCTCAATGCCCGGCTGGCTGCTGAAGTCGCGGGCCCACGAGGGGGACGCCGAGCTGGCGCGCATCGACGCCTGCTGGGCCGGGTTGAGCGGGGCGGGGCCGGCGTGCATGGGGAACTCTTGCGGATGGCTAGGCGCGCCGTTGAGGAAACCGTCGAGCATCTACAGAAGGTGATTAGCGGGGGGGGGGGGCAGCCCGACTCAAGGAGCCATACCTCGTCCTGCGGCGCATTGGCGGCCTGGCTCCGGAAGGCGCCGAGCTGGGCACCGGGAGGCCCCCTGGCGGCGAGGCGGTCGCGCTGCAGCGTCTTATCATCCTGGACGTGCTTCTGGAACTGGCTCAGCGGGTTTCCGGCCGAGGAGCACTCGGCCCCGCCCATGAAGGACATGGCGATGCGGCGTGGTGATGTCGAGAGGCTTTGGGCAGACGCAGTCAGGCCGGCATCGACGGTTGCGATGGAGCGGTGTGTGTGTTGTACGTATGCGGGCGCGCGTGTGACAAAAGAGACAAGCGGGATTCAGAAAAGTCCAGCCGGGAAGCACGCGGGAGGGGGTAAAATCGGACTCGCAGTTCTGTGATCTGTGGTTGTCGCCTTGGCTATGATTTTGGTTTGTCACGTCACCAGGCGGCGCCGGTGGGGAACAGTGCCGAGGCAAGTCGTCTGCTTCCCCGGCGGCGGCGGCCTAACTTGAATCGGTGGTCCGCCGGAGTACCGAGTACACGGACACCGGATTTTTTCCGATCCGCGACCCAGGCACGTGACTATAGTCCATCTCTGCAACGACCCGGCCACGCTTATCGATAACAGAGTGGGGGGGCTTTTTGCTAACTCTTTTTTCCCCAGGAGCCCGCCTTTGCACTCTGAAGTTGGTGATGAGAAGAAGGCAGACAAACTGTCGTCGGAATTTCCAGTTTTTGAAGCCTCGAGCGTCCCCAGAGTGTGCGCCATGCTTCGCCAAGTGTTAGTCACGAAACCCTCGCAATACGCAGTTTCTTTCTGCAAAATTGAAGATCAAAAGAAGAAGAAGAAGAAGAGAAGAAGAAGAAAACTGACATTCATACCCCAGGAAACCTCGCAACGCGCGCTCCAAGCGGGCCCTGGAAAAGCGCGAGGCCAAGCCCGTCGAGAACCCCAAGACATGCCTCTTCCTCCGCGGGACCAGCTGCTCCCAGGTGGTGCAGGACGCGCTCAACGACCTCTTTGCGCTGCGGCAGCCGCTGGCCAAGAAGTTCACAAAGAAGAACGCCATCCGGCCCTTTGAGGACCCGGCCTCGCTCGAGTTCTTCTCGGACAAGAACGACGCCAGCCTGCTCGTCTTTGGCAGCAGCCAGAAGAAGCGCCCGCACGCGCTGACGCTCGTCCGCATGTTTGGCTTCAAGGTGCTCGACATGCTCGAGCTGTACCTCGACCCGGACTCGTTCCGGCGCATCGAGCAGTTCAAGACCAAGAAGTTTGCCGTCGGCCTGCGGCCCATGGTGCTCTTTGCCGGCACCGCGTTTGAGAGCCCCGTCGCGAACGAGTTCACCCTCGTCAAGAGCATGCTGCTCGACTTCTTCAGGGGCGACCCCGCCGACAAGATTGACGTCGAGGGCCTGCAGTACATCGTCTCCGTCACGGCCGAGGACCTCGTGTCCGCCGTCGACGCCGATGCCAAGCCCGCCGTCCACCTGCGCGTCTACCTGATCCGCACCAAGCGCAGCGGCCACAAGCTGCCGCGCGTCGAGGTCGAGGAGATGGGTCCGCGCATGGACTTTCGCGTCGGCCGCCTGCGCGAGGCCGACGCCGCCATGCTCAAGGAGGCCATGCGCAAGCCCCGTGGCCTCGAGGAGCGCCCCAAGAAGAACGTCTCGACCGACTCCATGGGCGACAAGCTCGGCCGCGTCCACCTCGGCAGGCAGGACCTGGGCCAGCTCCAGACCCGCAAGATGAAGGGCCTCAAGAGGTCGAGGCACGACGACGTGGCTGCCGGGGCGGGCGCCGAGGGCGCTGCGGATGCCCCCAAGGACGATGCCAAGAGGATAAAGCAATGAGGGAGGCGACGACGGGAAGCTGCTTGGGATTGGAGTTGCGGCGCCTCGGTCGGGCGGTTGCTTTCGAGACACTACACATGCTTACGCTTACAAGGCATTTGTCGGTGCTGGCCATGTGCAAGAACCATATTGAAAAGAGTGAATTGTGAGCCTGGCCTTGTCCGGTGGCTTACCACAGCAGGTCTCGGTTTGACAACATGATATGGGCCTGGGACATGCCTTGGAGCTTATTTGCAAAGAATTTGTTCCATTGTAAAGACGTGGGACTCTCCCAGGGGAACCCTGATAGGGCTCAGCGTGGATCCCTATACGACTCGATGGTGGTGGCACACCATGTACGGTGTCTACCCGCAATTTCGCTTCAAATCATTGTTTCCATTCTGAACAAGATACTTTTTCTTCTCTCGCCCTTTTTTGATCATCTCTGGAAGCTCGCGTTGTGTACCCTTTGCTGCCTGTCTCTTCCAAATGACATTTCATGAGATGAGCCGCCCGTTAGATAGTACACCCATTCCTCACTCGCCTTCAAAAACACTTGTTAGACATCAATCGAGAGGTGCCACAGCCAAGCCAAACTCCCCGCCGCCGGGCAGGGAGGGGCTCTTGGGAGGTCGAGTCTGGCTCGTCAGCAACTCAATATGGCTCATCATGGTCTCGGCGAGGCCCCTGTCCCCCTGGGGCTGGCTTTCGCACTCGGCACCCCAGACGTCCGAGGGGATCTCGTTGCCGTCCCAGACCGAGATGCGGACCGGCCACTCAAGATGGCGCCACCAGGGGGAGCCTGGCTCGAGCATGCTGACGAGGCCCGTGACCTCGCGGCGGGCCACATTGTCGAGCCACCACACATTGTCCATGCGCTTGAGCAGAGCGAAGAAGCAGGCGAGAATGGCGAGTGCGCGTGGCCGCTTCTCCTCGACGACTTCGAGGAAGCGGCGTGAGACGCTGGCGGGAAAGGCCAAGGCGGCGGGGGCATGGGCGTTTTTGTGCGCCCAGTTAAGGACACTGACGGCGTGCGAGTAGCCCTGGCTGGTTGCCGAAACGCGCTGGGCGGGCTCGTTAGCAAGCTCGTCATCCAGGCCGTCGAGCAGATGGCCAAAAAAGGAGTTGGGACCGAGAGGGTTGAGATCGAGCTGGAAGCTGGGTTGAGAGTCAATGACGGCCTTGACAATGTCGCTGTGGCGGATCCACTGCCACGAGGTGGCGACGACGGTCTTGACGCCCTGAAAGGCATGGAACCAGGGCATGGGCAAGACGTAGCGACTGGTCGAGTGCGCGTTGCCCGTGTCAGGCTCGGCGTCGTCCTTGGCGAAGATGCGCGAAGCGGTCGACTGAAAAGCGATGAGGGACGCCGTGAGAAAGAGGGCCTCGGCATTGTGGGCGGTGATGCCGCGCTCGAGAGAGGCGCAGTACTCGGCCAGGGCAGAAGCCGTGTAGGCATGGGAGGCCCGGGCGAGGGCCACATCGCGCGGGTGCTGGAAGCGAAGGTGCAGGGCGGCGACGGAGAGGATTGCATCCATCAGATAGGGCCTGCCCTCAAAGGCCATCTGTGGGACGGCGCGCTGCCAGACATCCTCGGTCGAGGGGGGCCGGGTAAAGAGAGTCTTTGAGGTGCTGGTGGTGAAGTGATGTAGGAGCCGAAGCTCCATGAACCTGTCAACCTGTCGCGGGGAGGCGGAGGCGGAGGCGACAGGGAGAAGTGGCGTGGCCGGGGGAGCATGGAGGGAAGGAGATGGCTGCTGGGGCGAAGGCGCCTCGGAGACGGCGAGGGTGACGGTGGGCGTGACGGCTGCGGGCGTGACGGCCGTGGGCGTGTCGGGGACGGGCTCGTCCGGGGCGATGGGGCCGTCGAAGTCGCACGAGACGCCGTGCTTGACGCAGTTGCCGCATCGCGGGTGCATCTCATCGCACTGCCACGAAGTCAGTTGTGGCGCCTCTTGCAGACACCACGACTCAGGCTCACCTTGATCTTCCTGCCCTTGCACCTGCGGCATCCAGCGCGAGACTTTTTGTGGGAGCGCCGGGGCGGCATCACGAATAGGCGCGTCGCCAGCTGGCAACCCGAGGATTGACAGCACGGATCCTGGCTGCAGGCGAGGCTGGCGGCATGGCCACTGGAGGCTGCCGATTCACGCGTGCGCGGGCACTCAGAGCAGAGGATGGCCGAGAGGGGGGCAAGGAGGGGCACACAGGGGGCCCTTGGACGGCTGGTGCGACAGGGGGAGTACTGCTGGGCGTGGGGCGTAGGGCGGAGCCTGGCTATGGGACAAGACGATAGGCCATTGGGGCTTGTGGAGAGCGAGGGTCGATGGAGGTCGGCGAGGCGACCAGTCTTTGTGTGGCGATGCTGGGATGGAGGTAATGCGGTTTGCAATGCTGAAGAAACCTCGGGAGCTGATTGGACCGTCGAGGGGGGAGGAGCAGGAGGCTTGTGGGCAAAGGATGGTCCTGGACACCTTGTGCTGCGCTGCCAGCGGAGAACAGAGACGGCGGCCAGTGCCTCGGTGGAACCCTGTCGTTACCGCATCGCCTTTGCTGGCCTGAAGAGAGGGAGGAGAAGCGATGAAGTGACGATGAAAAAGGCATTGCGGTGGTGCCAGTGAGCTTAGTAATCAATCGATCTAAAAATCGACGACAGGGCAGGGTCCAGAGAACACGTGCTGAGGATGTGGGGACCTGGACCCCGGAACGAGGTCCGACTTTTCTCCGTCCGACCTGTCGTGGACGCCCTGTGTCTCTGAAGATGCCGCTATGACTGTCCACAGCGCCAGAGAGCCAAGCCCTCTGTCGATTGAAGATGCGTGGCTGCCATGAGGCGATTCCCGACACGCTACTTTTTGGCGACGACTCATGGACCAACACAAGGCCATGTTTGGGTTGGTTGTGATGCCAGACAGTTACTGCTCGCGCAACGATGGGACGGTGTCTATCGATGAATCAACGATGGCAGCAAGAAAGACTGGTTCCTCGAGTCTTGGGCCGTGCTACAGGTTGGACACGAGACTATCGTGTTCCACAGCCCAGTCAGCCGACTCGAGACCATGAATGACCCCGCAGAAACCAAAGGACGTCAGGACAACCGCGTCAGTATCCGTACATGTGTATGTATCGACATGAGACTCAGTATGGAGAGCCCAACGTGACCAAGCTTTGAGCTGTAACTGGTTCGTGGTCAGCATATATGTGCTTCGTGTGGTTGCCTGCCATGCCGGACATGCACGCGTGCATGCATACGGTTGGTTTGCTAGGCCGTGCCGTGCCGTGCCGGTTCCATCGGTACTCTGCAGATTGGATTGTCCGCCGTTGATGAATTATGCTTGTTCAAATCATTATTCCGCTTGCTATATGTAGCAGCGGCAGCAGCAGTTCCGTGGCACAAGAGCCCGTTGCTGCAACGTCGCTGCCACGTGACCATCAAGTACAGGACGGAGAGACCCCTCACCCCTCGCCCCTCAACCCTCACCATTCCTTATTTGGGTCGGCAACCAGCGCCCGAGGCGCAGGCTAAATTAGCCGCTGTGAGCAGCCGCTGCGAGCCGCCGCTGCCCGCGATGCATTTGTCAAGCAAATGCCGTCGCGGGCATCCATGCGCTTTGTGATTCGTCAGCCAAGGACGCATTTCCAACGGGCATTGGTCATTCGTCGTCACAGCTGCACCCTTTTGAGCGGCCAACCTCTCAATCGAGGAGGTGCATGGCCTTGTACAAGGTAAAATTATGCTTTGTTAAGCGGCCGCCCTCTCTTCCCCACCGCCTGAATGACACCATTTCGCATCTCCCTGACGAGAGCGCGCTTGTCGTGACTCAATGCCGTCAACCGTTACTAATGGCCCTTCAGCGCACTTGTTACAGCACATGCAGCGCTGTAAATGCCCAAAGTACTCAGTCGCCAGTCCTCCGTACCGCCTATATCTCCCGCGCATAAGTAGCACTAGCAACCCGCTACCCCACCACCAAGGATCCTCCTCCGTCCACCATTAATCCTCAGCTTCTTCCACACACAAAAGACGAGGGCGAAAATCTCTCTGTTTCCACTCTGTCCTACCCAATCTGCGCTCCCTCTCTCCCGTCTCCTTCTTCTTCCCTCGTCATCCCCCTTTGCGCACTTCACGTCTCTTCAATCTCGGGTCCCTCCGTAACCGGCGAGTACCATAATTACATCCATCGACGCAATCGGCGAGTACAGATACAGAGGCAGCCAGAAAGACCGTCCAACCAACAGACCGTCGTCACAGCTTCCCGGGGTCTCCTCTCCCTCAATTGATCCCGCCATGTCTCCGCCCGTCACCTCGGACCCCGTCTCGACGCCCCCCCGGCCCCCGACGCCGGTCCACGGCTTCGGCACCCTCGCCATCCACGCCGGCTCGCCCCACGACCCTTCGACCGGCGCCGTCATCGAGCCCATCTCCCTCTCCACCACCTTTGCCCAATCGGCCGTCGGCAAGCCCGTGGGCGACTACGAGTACTCGCGCTCCTCGAACCCCAACCGCACAAACTTTGAAAGTGCCGTCGCCGCCCTCGAGCATGCCCGCTATGCCCTCGCCTTCGCCAGCGGCAGCGCCACCACGGCCGTCATTCTCCAGAGCCTTGCCGCCGGCAGCCACGTCATCTCTGTCTCTGACGTCTACGGCGGCACCCATCGCTACTTTACCCAGGTGGCCAAGGCCCACGGCGTAAAGGTTACTTTCACCCCTGAGATCGAGGTCGACATCAGCGAGCACATCACCGACCAGACGCGCCTCATCTGGATCGAGAGCCCCTCCAACCCGACGCTCCGCCTCGTCGACATCCGCGCCGTCGTCGATGTCGCCCACCGTCACGGCATCCTCGTCGTCGTCGACAACACCTTCCTCTCCCCCTACGTCCAGAACCCCCTCGACTTTGGCGCAGACATTGTCGTCCACAGCGTCACAAAGTACATAAATGGCCACAGCGACGTCGTCATGGGCGTCGCCGCCTTCAACAGCGACGAGCTCAAGGATCGTCTCGCCTTCCTCCAAAACGCAATCGGCGCCATCCCCTCGGCCTTTGACGCGTGGCTCGCTCACCGTGGCCTCAAGACCCTCCATCTCCGCGCCCGCGAAGCCTCGCGCAACGCAGACGCCGTCGCGCACGCCCTCGAGGCCTCCCAACACGTCATCTCCGTCAACTACCCGGGCCTCGACTCCCACCCCCATCGCCACATCGCCAAGAAGCAGCACCGCGACGCCATGGGTGGCGGCATGGTCTCCTTCCGCATCCGCGGCGGCCACGCTGCCGCTGAGCGCTTCTGCCAGGTCACCAAGATCTTCACCCTCGCCGAGAGCCTGGGCGGCGTCGAGTCTCTCGTCGAGCTGCCTAGCAGCATGACTCACGCCGGCATCCCCCGCGACCAGCGCGAGGCTGTCGGCGTCTTTGACGACCTCGTGCGCCTGAGCTGCGGCATCGAGGACGCCAACGACCTCAAGAACGACGTCCTCCAGGCCCTCCAAGTCGCCGTCAAGCACTCGGCCGCAAACGGCGTCGCCAATGGCGTCAACGGCCAATGATGTCTCTCGCCCATGTTTTCCACGCTGCCTTTTTTTTTGGTCTCACTTGCTTCTCCGTCGCGTTTTGCCGCGGAACATGGTCACTGCATGCCACGAGGATAGAGGTTTAGAGAACGGGTTCCATGCCCCAGCTTCGCGCCGAGTGCTCACACCGGCGGCCAAGAAAGATATGGGTTTCTTTTTTGAATAATTTTCAAATGTCCTTGGATATTAGTGCGGGATTTGCTTGAACGCATCGAGCGCATGAGGAAAAAAGGACGCCTTATGGGATCCCTCTTCTTTTATATACAAATACAAACCAGCGGCTTCGGGCCTGCCAGACTAGGCGGTGGCACCTTGCCGTCCCTGTTGGGCATCTCTCATCAGTCATGAGTTTGAAACTAAGGAAAAAAGGGCCAAGAATTTCATCATGCACCATCGTCCACGTTAGAGAGGTTTAACAGGTTGTCGGCATACTCGTTGGCCATGCTGTTGCCCGCGGTCCACTCGCTCCGCCGGCGATGAATCTCGTTCATGCCTTGGCAGGCCGTCTCGGCGATGTAGTGCAGCTCATCGAGCGTGTTTGAGTTACAATTGTTGAAGACGCCGTCGATGCTCTTCTGCCACTGCGACGTCGGGTTCGCCACGGCCATCTGGTACGCGTTGGAGTCGTGCTCTACGATGCCGAAGTCGCAGGCGCGCCGGGGCAGGCGGGCGACGAGGTGGTCGTCGCCGGGGTCGCGCGGCAGATACTCGACGGCGTTGCCCGAGGGCGCGTCGGGCTGGCGGATGCCGGCGACGACCTCGACGAAGCGCTGCGAGATGCTGCGGCTGAGGTCGCAGGGATCCACGAGGTCGAACTCGGGGTTGCCGGACACGTCCTCGCGCAGGTAGTGGTCGTAGGCGAGGAAGGAGGCGCGGCAGACGCGCAGGCGGCGCGCTGCGCAGCGCAGCATCATGGCGATCCAGGAGCAGCCGTCGGCGGGCCGCTGGTTGGGGATGCCGATCCACAGCACCTTTTTGGAGTCCTCGTTCCAGTCATGCGACTGCTCCGCCTTGAGGTAGATTTCGTTGAGGTAGAGCTCCTCAAGCGAGTCGCCCAGGTCCTCGATGATCTTGAGGAAGGCGTCGGGCAAGATCTCGATGCGCTTGAGCTCGAGACAGGTCAGGTTAGTCAGGTAGACGCGCGGGGCGGGTAGGGAGCGCGCGCGCCACTCGTCGAGGGGCAGCTGCCAGGAGCGCGTCTGCTTGAGGCCGCGCGGGGGGCGATCGTCGTGGTCCATGCCGATGAGACACAGCGTCTGCAGCAGCTCGGCGTTCTCAATCAGGTTCCACAGGCAGGAGCCGAACCAGCTGACGCGCGCGGGCTCGCTCTCGTGGCGGCGCAGGCTCAGGACAAGGTGTTTGAGGGCGGCGACGACGGCCATGATATTCATGACGTCGCTGGGGTTCATCCAGAGGTGGCAGATGGCAATGTCGGTGACGTTTTCGAGCACGAGCGCCTCGAGGTCGGCCGAGTCCTCGTCGGGCCGGTTGGCAAAGGCCTTGAGCGTGTTTGCCAGTATCATAGTGGCGGCGTTGACGTGACGGCCGACGAGCTGGAAGGGCAGGTTGAGGCGCAGGCGCTCGACGCCGCGGCAGTTGAAGAGCATGCTCTCGAGCATGTCGAGATACTCGACCTCTGAAAAGGACGTCTCGCTGAGGCAGTATTTCTTGTGCATGGTGTGGCAAAAGTCGCTCATGGATGGCACACGAGCAAAGACGGTCTCGAGGAACTCGACCTCCACTGCAGCAGCCACATCGTCGTCAGCATACCACACGTTCCATCGCTCTGCTTGTAGGCAAATAAGAAGATTATGATTACTGTCATCGCGCAAGACCATGAGATCGACATAGAGGCTTTGGCAGTGGTACCCGATGGTCTGCAGGGCGTCGATCTGGGGCCGGGGAAAGCCGCTGAGGCGACTGAGGCGCGAGAAGTCGAGGCCGAGGGTGCGGCAGGCGTAGGGTTTGAGGGCGCGGTCAAAGGCCCTGCAGACGAGCCGGAGCTCGAGGATGGGGTTCTTGGCGCCCTGGGCGACGCATTGCCGGAGGATCAAGTCGACGAGCTCCCGCGGCAGTCGATCCATGGCTGCTCGAGGCGGGGGGGGCCTGGGCTGACGGGAGCCGCGATCGAGGGGCATCCGGGGGGGGTGAGGAGGATATGGGTCGCTGTCGCTGGACGAGGGGGCGGATTGGTGGTGGAGCCTTGTTCGTGAACGAGTTGGGGGATGGATGGATTGAGGTTCTCCCATCAAGAAAAAGCCCAGGGGTCCCGGCCCGTCGGTTGGGCTGGTGGGGCAGCTCCAGACATCCAACGCTCCCGGTCTACCCTATAGCTTGAGGGAACCAATCCACCCCTTGGGGTTTGCCTTTGGTTTAGCACTTGGGAGAGAAAATGACGGGGGGTATTAATACAAAGTGCGTACGGAATAACTACCGTTCCTGCCGCAAATCTCGACCGACAGTGAGTACATGTCGTGCGCTGCCAAGCGGCCCGATCTTCAGTGTTATGCAACAATCTGATTATACAAAAATGAGCTCTCTCGTACGGGCCAAGACGGACGGAGATTCACCCAGAATATTGGCCAATACATCCCAGACCTATATGGCGCCGAAGAAGAGAAGAGTCATGATGCCGAGGACATGGGCACGGCGTTTGTAGACACGGACGGGAACCTTGACGGTGGCCAAAGGTGTTATCTCCAAATCGACCTGCACTCATCATTGTCCATTCAGCGGCAAAACCCGCCCCGGAAATGACACAGGCAGGTCCAAGTGTAGCAAAACCACGAACGCGAGTACCGTGTCTATCCAGGCAGGCTCTACAAGAGAGTCCCTTGCCCCGGCGAATTCTAGTTGGGCATCCGTGGCGAACCGTCGCCTTCAAGTCTGCAAAACGAGGCTGCGTGCCTCGACTTCACCCGGATCAAGACTGACGTTCCTGTCCCAGATCTTGTCGAAGCATACGACGATGACGGGTTGTTTGTACTCGGTACAAAGCGGCTCTCTGGTCCCCATGAGCGGGCCGCCCTCGGATGGTCAGGTCGTTGTCACGGAAGAAGTGCAACGCCACCGCAAAACTCTACAAACTCTTCGGTCCAATCGCACAG
This sequence comes from Hirsutella rhossiliensis, assembly GCF_020360975.1. Taxonomy (NCBI): domain Eukaryota; kingdom Fungi; phylum Ascomycota; class Sordariomycetes; order Hypocreales; family Ophiocordycipitaceae; genus Hirsutella; species Hirsutella rhossiliensis. The sequence goes on along the minus strand of NW_025408687.1, from coordinate 698,595 downwards.
GAGGCCCATCTGGGATCCTCTGATCTCCGCCAAGGGTGACACAGTATTTCCCTCGCGGTACTGTCTGGTAAGCTACCGATGTGTCGGGCTCGGATTTGGTACTCTAATTACCACTGCGGCTTGTCACAATCCAACATCATGGTTGATCATACAAGTCTGAAAGTCGAAGGAACAATAGACAGTGGTTATTGGCCTGTATTTTTCGAAAGCCATTGCTTCCACGATCTGCGACCTCCTGGCGCACAGTTCAAATCGAGCCATATTGTATGCAGACTGCAGACGTGAAAATAACAGGTCGCTTTGCAGTTTAGCCGCCACCTTTTTTGTCTTCCAAAGTTGAGCGACTCCTGGTGGACGTCGGCAGTCAGGGTGGGTTACTGCCGTTTGTCCTTTACAGTAATCAATTTCGACCTCCCTGCCAACCATTGGGGGGCTGGCGCAACGGTAGCGCGGTATGTATTCACTTCGAATCATTCGAGTGCCCAGCTTGATGACTAACTCTTGAACAGTCAGATTCCAGACTTGGAAATTCCTGAAGGTTATCCGTTCGAATCGGGTGTTCCTCATATTTTTGGACCATCTTTTCTCGTGGGAGAATCGATGTTTATTTTTATTTTTCTCTTCATTTGGCAAGCCATGCTAATTACATTATGCACTTCAATTGCTGCGGCACCATGACTGCCTTGCCAGTTACCACTTTGACGTGCCAAGCCACACGCAAACGCTATGGCGAGAATGCCAAGGAGCGGTGAGTGTCGGGAGCTATTTCAATGACGGTTGACTGAGTACGAGCCTATACCAGACACCAAGGCGTCCAACTTTGGGAGGGCAAAGGAGGTTAACCTAAGATTAGAGGGGCTTCCTTATTTCTAGTCTCGGCTACTTTGCGATGCTGTCAGAATCTCTTCCTCTTGTTAGGGTGGTGCCGCCGGAAGAGGACATCATTCGTGGCGTCGTCTTGGGAGACCAACATGACGAGGTTGGTCTAAAAGCCGCACGACCTGGCTTGTTTCCCATGGCGGCATCACCAAGTCCAAGACGAGTGCGGCGTTGCCGGCTGGGTGCGAGGCACAAAAGTTTGGGATCCGAGGCGTCGTTTGCAGTTGCAGATGCCCGACACGTTGCCCTTGGCGAGGCTCCTGCCCCTTTGTCGATTTTTCCTCGATGCAGGACTCGCTATCCGGCACGTCATCCCAGCGATCCAACATCTTTCATGCCGTGTCTCCTGTTCGCTACTCCGTACAAAGGCCCGGACCGGGGTTTGCATATCGCCCCGCTTTTCGGCACCATTCACCTTCAAACCCGCCTCCGGTCAGCGGCGTCTTGGCCGGCTCCGTTCCGGTGTCCGATGTTAAAAGCCCGCACAGCGCCTCCTCCCGCCGACGCAACATATTACTACTCCCTCCCATCTCACTCGCTCTGGCGACTCAAGCTCATTGTCCATATTGGCGCAACAGGGTAGTCTTGCCTGGGGCACGCATACTCACCTCACCCGTAGTGATCATGGTCGTTGTCCTGGGCTGTTACTTGACCCCTAATTATGCACTCGACACAGATTGACGAGTCGAGGAAAGGGCATCGTTATCACCAGAGCCTGCGCTTCGGTGCCGGCGGGTGGAAGGGTGGGAGACGGCTGACTTTGGGCCGCGGGAGACGTAAGTCGACTTGAGGCGGACAACGATGAACCCTCAAGCCGGGTGAATGGCGTGGAGCTGGGCGGTTGTTTTAGACGCGAGCGGCCTTTAGGCTGGCGGCAGCATGCAAGCTGCCGTCGCCGAGTTGTGCGACGGCGTGAACTGTATGTACGTATCCGGGCGGCATGCCGCATTGGCACAGGCCGCCCCGGCTTGTCTCCGAGGTTGCACATGCAAAGTACGTACCTTTGCTTCAGGTAACCCCACCAGATAGCCTTCCGGCGCTCTCCCTCAACATTTTCCCCTCTCTTGCTGATCATCGGACAAGACGAGCAAAGAAATCAGACGACAGGCGGGAGTGCGAGAGGGAGAAATGCTGCGTGGCTGCTGAGCCACGCTTGGTGAAACGAGGCCAGCGTCTTGGCCAGCCTCCTTTTTTTTCGTCGCTCCCCCAAAAACAGTGTCTCGAAGCCTCACTTGACTCGCTGACCGGGTCCCCTGCTCGGGAGCGCCCCCTAGCGCATCTCGACTGACTCCCCGGCTGTCTCACGTTGAGAACCACGACATTCCCGATGGCCACTAGGGCCCGTTTTCAAGAGCAGGGCGACCGGGCCGATGCCCCGGCAACGGGGGCCGCATTGCTGGCCGAGGCGCAAGGTCGTTGAGAATAGCTGTTGTCTTTGCACCCGGCCACAAGGGGATAGAGGCGAGAAAGTCGTAGAGTTGCAGTGGAGAAGGAGGAAGCGGGAGAGGGCGTCGGCCGGGGAGGGGGAGGGTTCGATTCGATGCTCTGATCAACATGACATGGGTCTCCCAGCAACCGCCCCATTAGCCATTCACGGTACAGACGACACGCACTAGCGCTGTCCGAGCCATTGCGCCTACTGTACTGTACCTACTGTGCAGAGCAGGAAAAGACGGTGTGAGTGATCATTGACACAGCAGGCGGCGAGGCCATCGTGAGGTCGATGCAGAAAAGCAAGTCCTGTTGTGTGTTGATCAGCGTCGTATCTGGCTTAGTGCGGGACCTGTTTTGGGGGGAAGGTACTTGCTATCTTGGGCAGGTGGTCTCAGACTTCTGCGGAGTACTGTAGAGCGCCTCAGTCGTTGCAGGCGAGGTTGCCCCAGTGGTGGTGCAATGGCGGCAGGTAACTGCAACGAGGCAGGTACAGTACTGTATTAGTGAGTGTACGGAGTAGGTACCCGCGGTAACACGTCGGTGCAGACACACAGGCCGAGGGCGCCAACTGTAAATTGCAATAAGCGACACAGATTGTCTTTCATCAAACCCAAAGCCGCCGAGGCAGCAGTGGAAAAGTACAGCACCTGACCCCCGGCTTAGGTTACCGTGCTCGGCTCCCTGATGCCGATGATGTCGTCTGCCAAGTGGCTTCGGCTTGCATGGGACGTGGACGTGGTCAGTCTCTGCTACCTGTCCCGGCCTTCCGGGTACATACAGCACATGAGTCACTGGGCCTACTCATGCACGATAAGGCACCTATTCCAAGTACCTTCACCTCCCCATCTTGTATCTCGACTTGCCTCCCCGCCCCCCGGTCCGGCAGCAATTGCCCAGGAAAAAAAACTGCAGTTGCACCTGGCCGTTGCTCTCCACAACAAGACCGGGACCCTCCCGCTTTCCCACTCGCCTGCTCACTGCTAGCCTCTTTTCTCTCGTCTTCTCTCCACTTCTCCCTCTCTTCCTCTTCCTCTCTTCTTTTCCTCTCCCCAGACCCAAAGCTCTCGCGTCTCGTCATTCACAAAACACAAATCAAATCATTTCCCATCACCCCAGCATCAGCTTACGCCGCTTTCCCGTCCCTGACAAGTCGTTTCTTCTTGGAACTCTTGGACCTCGGCCCGCCTTACTCTGCCTCGCCCGCTCTGCCTCTCTGTGCCACAAGTCGGCTCCGGCTTTCCGCCTCGGTGCAGCAACCAAGACCAGCCTCTCCCGACTCTCTTCAGCAACAATGCGTGCCTCTACCGCTCTCGCCGTCCTGTCGGCTGTTGTGGCCTCGGCCCAATCTGCCCAAAACTTCACGAGCGAGCTGGACATGACGATTGATACCAACAAGGTCAAGATGGAGACACGAGGTACGCTTTCCCTGCCTCGACTCAACCACCCCTCTTGCTTTCTACTGACATGGACGCAGCTATCTGGTGCCGCGCCCAGACCAACACTTGTGGTCTCCTTTGCGACAACAACACCGACAAGAACAGCTGCGCTCAGGTAAGCCTCCCCGTCATGCTGGCATGTGCTCTTGTGCTGACCAGGTGCCTACCCCAACTTGTAGGATACCCTCAAGTTTGAGTGCACGTGCGCCTCCAACAAGTCGATGCCCGGCCTGCAGTTCTACACGCAGACCGTGCCCACCTTCATCTGCGAAGAACGCTTCAAGGAGTGCACCAACGAGAATGCCAACAAGGCTGATGAGCAGGAGGGCTGCAAAAAGAACATCCAGGCGCTGTGCGGCAAGAGCGACCCTCCCAAGGCACCTGTTAGCAGTGGCAATGGCGACGGCAGCTCCGATTCGTCCTCCAGCGCCTCCTCGCCAACTTCTCAGCGGACCAGCGGCCCCGTTTCCTCGTCCACCTCTGGCGGCCTTGCTGCCCCTACCATGGCCCCGGCTGGCAACGGAGCGGCGGTGGCGGCCGCCCTTGGCTTCCTGGCCTACCTTCTCTAGTCGGTCATGCTCATTGCTGTTTGAGACGGCGCCCAGGCTCTCGGTCGGGGAGGTCAATCAGGCCACCTCATCTTCGTTTCTCTGTAGCCACCATCTTACCGAGTACTTCTTTACCCCCCTTTCTCTCACGACCTCTCGCACGACTTGTAACCCCACCTCATGAGCAACAGGACGATGCAATGACTTCTGCTCGACAAGACGCGGGAATGAGGGATGGTCTTTATATCACGGTGCTTGAGCTTCGGCATTGCGCACGCAGCCCGACTAATGGAGAGGCAGGTGGAGGCGCGGGCGGAGGCCCCATGAGCCTTTGTCGGTGGACGCTGGCGTGTTGCGTTAATAATCCAATTTTCATCATAGCAAAAGGCGAAAAGGAGTAGTAGGCAAAGATACTCTCGAGACAATGGAATGACTGTTTTGTTGTGGCAACGGTTGCGACGTGCCTCTGACGGTTGGTGAAGGCTCCAAGGAGCGTACCTGTACCAGTGCAGCCGGGCTTCACGGCAAGACGACAATGGCCATGTTATCGTGGCGTGCCATGACCCAGGGGAGTTGATGTAGCGACCGACCCGTCTCCGGGAGAGCGGCGGGAGAGTGCCGGCAGCGTTTCTGATAGGGACGGCTGACCATGTCCATCTGTATTGCAGGGGATACGACGCGCCGGCTAGTCTCGGCCCCGGACGCCGATGAAGATGCGCTCCGGCCCGGGCGGGAGAATTAAGTGGAGCGCCGGGAGGCGTGTGGCCGGAACGAGCTTTACGTCGACGGCCATGAGGGATTCTTGGCTTTTCCTCTTGCGGAGAGGGCGCCAGGTGGTGATACAAGCTGCACACGTAGCTGCTCACGGGTGTGTGCGTGTGTGTGCGTCTTATTTCCTTGGGTCTGCCGCATGGGCGCCCAGCCGTCGCGGTGGCCATGCGGCCAACTCGGGGGCCTCTTGTTCGAGGTCTGTGCCTTGAAGGGTTCCCTGCCTGGGTGGAGCGGGTGGTGGCGGCGACGGCGGTGGTGAAGTCGTCACCGGCCGCGGTTCTGCGCCCGCCGCTCCATGTGTGTGTGTTGTGTGTGTGAGTGTGTGTGTGTATGTGTGTACATACGCGGCCTCGAGGGGCTGGTTAGGACGGGAGGGGGAGGGAGAGGCCGAGCCGTCCACTCACACGCACCGCACACACACACACACACACCCACACAAGGTGCGCACGCACGCACGCATTCGTGCTCTGCACTGGTTGCCGAATACGTCGTCTAGCTGGTGACGGCGGAGCGACGAGGCACAAGTGCGCAGGTAGCCAAAGCCCGACAAGGTAAGAAGCGACGCCACGACGCCACGCGAGAAGAGGTCCGAGGCCCTGCGGGAGATGCAAGGCCAGTAAGCGCTACTGTCGATTCTGGCGGAGAGGGCGCAAAGAGCAGCGGTTGGTTGGACGCGGGATCATCATCATGTTTCTGGCGTCTGGCGGTTGCTTGTGTCTCCCTGGGGCGCGGATTTCGACCCAATCGATGGGTTGGGCCGCGTTTGGGAAGGGCCTGAAACGACTGGGCGGATGAATGGATGGGATGGGGGGCTTCGGGATTGAGGGGGAATAGTCTGGCCTTGGCGGCGGTGGTTCGTTTGCTAGCTTGTGGCCGTCGGGTAGGTCGGACGGTCGAGGCCGCTTGCTGAGCGGCGCTGGAATAGCCATCCAGGGGCAAGAACTGGGCTCGCCGGGGGAAGAGTTGCGTAGAGCGTGGGAATGGGGAGTGAGAGCGGGAGAAGGAGTAAAGGAGGCAGAGGCAGAGAGAGGCAGGGGATGGCAGAGGCATATACAGGAGGTGTAGATGCAGACGGCTTGTTTCTTTGAGTGCGCCTGTCCATCTTTTCTCCCCACCTCTCGATGCCTCGCTTCTTTCTTTTCTTGCTTGTGTTCTTGGTCCCAATGGATGTTTGATCACCAGCATTAGCCGGTTCATGCTACACGGGGCAGCGCACGGCAGCGCAGCGCGTCCAACCCGCGATAGCCTCGCTCTCTCCCATGGCTGCGGATGTCGTCTTCTTTCCTCTTTCTTTTCATGTATGTGCATGGATCCATCATACCCTCCCTTTCCTTTCCCCCAATCGATCGTCGGCATCGGCCTGGGATCGGAACAAGTCACTAATTATTTCCTCTTCCCCCGCAACGGCAGGGGCGTGGCCTTGCTCTCGCTTCCTCAGCTTCTGTCTCCCCTTGCATCACGGGCGCTTGCACCGGAACCAACAACGGCGGCGCGGCAGCTGAAATGGCGCACTGGGCGGCGGGCGCGCGCATGCGAGAGAGAGAGAGGATGAGCGGAGAAATGGAAAGCGCAGAGCATCTTGTTGGTCCGGCCCCCGTGGTGAGTCGGAGGAGATGAGCATGGCCTGGTCCGGGGACATTCGCGGGGAAGAAATACGGGGTAGAAAGGGGCAAAAGGAAAGAGACGATGCGGTAGAGTGAGCGCGTGGACAGATGAGACGGATGCATGGGTTGAAGTCCCGTTTCTCCATGCGAAAAAGCCTCCTCCAGCCAGACTTTCTGGTCATGGGCAATCCACCCCCCCCTCTGCCCTTGTACGCATCTGCCGCCGTTTCGCCACGTCCATCCCCCCCGCGTCGCCCGGCGGGCGTGCCGATACGCTCCAGTTCGGCGCCGCCACGCCCTGCGCTGCGAGTGTTCCCGCGGCCCGCTGCGGCACTGGCGGCGGCCTGGATGAGATGCGTATATGCAAGCTCCCCCTCGCCGCACCCTTTTCTTGTCTCTCCGCAGAGTCGGCTCGTCTTATTCTTGTCTCGTCGGGCCGTCAGCGCGCCGGCTCGTCACAGACATGACAGACTGAGAGTGAAGAAACTAGTGCATGTGCGTGCGAATAGAGACAGAAGAAGAAGAAGAAAGGAAGCAAAAAAGACACAAAAAGGACGGGCGGAAATGACGCAGTCTCACGTACGGCGTCAAAGGCAAATCCCATGCCGGCTCCGCCGTCGGCAAAAGCTCCCGTCTTTTTTGGGGCCGGCCAGAGCAGAGGGAGAAGACGAGATGATGGACGGCCCACGTGCAAAGGCAGCCGCGATTCTTCGGTAAGGCCTGGACGCAATGTACGCGCATGAAAAGGCCCCGTATGCAGCGGCAAAGTCAGTCAGTATAAGACGGCCTCGGCCCTCTTTCGCAGCTCTGATTAGGTACTCCGTAGCTACACAGTAGAGCCTTGGCTGTTTCCCATCCCACACACACCTCTGGATACATAGATGGATGCCCACCAGCTTCGTCAGCTGTGGTCAATTTGCGCGTGCGGGGTGCTGCGTTGGGCGTCTTTGTCGGATGGGCAGGCCCGGCCAAGCCAAGGCACGGCACGAGGGCCGGGGTCGAGGGCGCCGGGGTCGAGGACCGCCAAGGGGCGTGTGCAAGAGCGTCAGAGGGTCAGTCGACGAGCAACACCACGGCCGTCGGGTCACGATGAACCATCTCATCAACAGGCACCCCGGGGCCTGTGCGCGCGTGACGGAAGCCCTTCACGACCAAGAGGCCGAGATGGAGAAGACGGGCTCGTCGTCGTCGTCTTGTCTGAGGCGAGAGAGGAGATGGATGCGTCACGCGGGCCTCTCTGGTTCCTGGTTCCTTGCAGTAGCTCGCAGCGAACGCTCAGCAAGAGGCGGTGAAAGACTCGCAGACGACGAGGTCACGAGTAGGCTGGCGCCATTGACAGGGGAGGTGGGGGGATGAGACAGGGAAGTGACGACGAGATGGAGCAGGCGGCTGCTGCACACGTGATCCAAGGCCCGTGGTCGAATCTCGCAGCCCACGCATGTCCCTGAGTCCTGACGGCTGCATGCGCGCATGGCATGTGCATGCACTGTCCCTTTCATCTTTTCATCTGCCCCGATGCTGCTCTGCGTGCGTGCTGCTCTGCGTGCGTGCTGCTCTGCGTGCTGCGGCTCCATGACTCGTCGTCCATGTGCCTGCCGCTGCTTGACCGCCTCCTTTGCGCTCTGCCGATAACTTGTATGTGCCGGGAGGAGGAGGAGGAGGAGGAGGAGGAGTCATGGGGCTCGGTTGAAAAGAGGCATGGATGATGCCTGGTCAGCACGCATCCTCGAGCAAGGCAGCAATGTAGAAAAACCTCGTCCGGCAAAGCGCCCCGGCGGAGCAGCGCCCCAAAGTCAATTGCGGATAGGGCCGAGACGGCGATGGGCAAAAAGCTTGTCGGCCATTTCAGGCTCCGGACGCGTGGAGCACTGGAGACTATCGGCACAGGCCGTGCAAGTACTTACTGTAAAAGCATCCGTTAGTGCCTGCGATGATGTACTGCACAGTACAGTATCCGCTAACTAATACCTGCTACGCAAGTGCAATAATAGAGGACAGTGCTGGACTCGCTCCTTCAGCATCACAGGGATGATGGATTGATGACAGACAGACACAGACAGACAGACACACGCACACACACACACACCCTTCGTCGAGCGTCTCCGTCGGCGGCAAAACCCGACGGCCCTCTCTCGGTCTGGTTCGTGTCCCAGCTCGTTTCTTTTCCTGTCCTCGGCGCGGCTTCCTTTTGTCTGTCTCGCTTTGTTGCCCTTTTCGTCCTCGGCTCGACTCACACGCCCTGCTCGATTTGGACGTGGCTTTTGCTGACCGGCGACTGCTGCTGATGAACGAACAATCATGCAGAGCGTGTCTGAGACGACTGCTTCACTGCATCGACACCTCTCCGTTTCCGCGGCCCGCTGCTTCTCGAATCCTGTCTTGTATTCGCCCAAGGAAGGTGTGGCGCCCTCTCTCCTCTGCTCCGATACAGTGCAGTCCTCGGCTTGGCCCCCCTTTTCAGCCCACCACGCCCAGTCCAATCGGGATCGAGGTCATTACCCAAAGTCTGTCTGCTGCCCATCTGGCTGGACTCTGTGGGGGAGAGGGAGAGAGTCGGGGATCCCGATGATGCAAGGGGGGCCTCGGCCTATTGCCCCCCCTGCAGTGGGCAGGCGTTTCGCATGCAAGTGCACGACATGAGATGCCCAGGCCAACCGCGTCAAAGAAAAAGAAAGGAAGAAGAGAAAAGCAAAGCGTCCCCGGCCTTGTCAAGAAAGCCCCCGTCACGACGAGAGAGGCAGAGGAATTGGGCCGACGCGCATCCGCCCGCAACCTTTGTACATGCGGCTCTCCCCAAGCCGCTGATCATGACCATCACAACCATCATCATCATTCATCAGGAGGGCTTCTTGGCTGGGAATCTTTGGACCTGATTGGGCCATGCTCGCTGTCTGTGCGCCCGCGAAGTTGGTCATGGTGGATGGAGCACATGCGGTGTAGGGGAAGGAAACGACTCCCCTCCCGGCAATGCATGCTTTCTTTTCCCCCCCTCTGGTGACCCTTTGTTCTTGCTGGGCAGCAAGAAAGGAGACCCTGAACACGTGTGGCCCTCCCATGTCTCTCTCCACAGAGCACTTGCATGAGACACCGAGACCGAAGCCGCCCGGTCTTCGGGCGCCCCTCCCCCCTATTATTATCACGGCCCTCTTGTGTCTGTCTCTTGTGCCCCTTTTCTTCCATTTCTTCTCTTGTTCTGCGTGCAAGTGAACGCTGTAAGTCATCAAGGGGGACATGGATGGATGGGTATCCGGATGGATGGCTGCGTAGCCGTCTTGATGCAAAGCTAGCAAACGTCCTGAGAGAGAGATGAAGGAGGACACGCATCGTCCCGTGCTGCGGACGACAGCCAACCAAGCCAACCAACGTGCCGGTACCGCAAAGCCACATCCGATGAATGCTGCTGCTGCTGCGTGAATGGCGGCTGCCGCAGCACCACCCTTGCACTGGCCGGAGCGGCGCCCACGTCGCCTTGACCCCCCGCGGCCATCTCGCCAGGGGATGCCGAGGCTAAGGCAAGGTACGGCGAAGCGTGTCTGCTGTAGCTGCTGGTCGTCGTCAGCTGGCGAGCTATTGGCCAGCCTCGGTGCTTGGTGTTTACCCAAAGAGTCTACACCCAACTTGTTAGGCCTCAGCTCGGGGCCAAGCGAGTGCGAGAGTTCTCTCTTGTTTGCTGTTTCTTTTTCCCCCGTCTTTCCCCTTTGGGCCTCCTTCTCGCCCTCCTTTCTACTCTGCTGTACGGAGTAGTCCCGACACTCACACTCCCCCTCCGTCCTCATCGTCATCGTCGTCGGAGCCGGCTGGATCCGCCTTTCAGTCACATGGGAAGGACGAGGGACGAGGCTCGGAGATGAGAGAAAGAAGAAAAAACAAACAGCGAGTATTTGGAATGCCGGCAGAAAAGGGAAAACAAGCCAAGGGTCGTATCGGGACTCTGAGGGAACACGTCTTTGCAAGACACATCTCTGCAGCACAACTACCATTCAACTGCCGCAGATGCATGTACTGTGCTGTGCTTTGTAGACAAACGACCTCTTTGTGCCCCGTATCCGTACCGGACACTCGTGTTTTCCTTTTCTTCTTGACAGTTCCCTCTCTGGACCCGTGTCGTCGTCTGTTTCCTTCTTCTCCCGCAGCACCGTGCGCAGCGGGAGGGCGAGTGGTGGTGGCTGGGCGGCGGTGGGAGAGGCGTCGGTGGGAGAGGCGTCGGTGGGAGCGGCGTCGGTGGGCACATGGCGCCCAAGAGCTAGGCCCGTCGTCCACCAAAGACCCAGCGCTACGCCCGCTAATGTACCGCCCATAGCTTCGGCTACGGCCCCGGCTACAGTTGCTCCGTACAGCTGTCGCGACCTGCTGTACCTGGCCTGGCCCCCCCCCCCCCTAGTGCCTAGCACCTGGCTACTGTAGGTGCTAGGTACCTAGTACCAAGGCAGTTAGTAGGCAGACAGGCACGGCTAGGAGGCGCCAACTGCGAGCTCCCTGACTGGCCCGCCGAGCTTGCACGCCATCCACTCTCCACTTCACTACTGCACTCTCTCCCCTCACACCTGTGCTCACCTCCAACCTCGTCCGCCCACCATCTCTCGCTCTGTCATTTCTCATACACACACGCTCTCTCCCCTGATGCACGCACTCTCTCCCATGTACACACAGCACTGTGCTGTACGGAGTGCGCTATCACGGCAATGCTCTCTGCCTTGGCTAGCCTTGGCCTGACACGCCCCCTCCTCTACCACCACCACCACCACCATCTCCACCTCTCACTCTCACGCTCTCTCTCACGCTTTCTTCACTCGGCCATGCATCCATACATACAATACATGCACCGTCGTTTCCTCGTACCGTTATGGATGCATGCCCTGCCTGCCCGTCCCTGTATATAGCATCACCTCTCCCCCACCTCCTCCGCCCGCCCGTGAGCTTGGCCTCCCCCCCCCCTCCTCCTCCGCCTGTTTGCAGGTCCGTCTTTATGCCTCGTCGCCAAGCTCCCGACTTGCTGCTGCTGCTGGGTCAAACGCCGACCTATCCGCCAAGCCCGCTTTCTCGTCTCCGCTCCAAACAAGCCCGGCCCTGTCCCATCGCTCTCGCATCGTCCCCACCCCTGATGCGTCGAGGCAACCCGTCCTTTGTCGGACCATGATATGAACTCGACTTACACCTCGATTGACGCACTCCTGCCTCATATCCTCACCGACACTGCTCGCCCTCACCAACCCGCTGCCCCTTGTCCACCCGCGCCGCTGAAAAGCACTCGGTCCCCTCCTTTGTCCTTGACCAGCCCTTCTCACCCTCCTTTACCTTGTTCCCCTCGCGTCTTCACAGCGCCGGCTTCCTCTCTCTCTCTCCCTGCCCCGTGACGACTGATTGCATCCGTCCGCATGGCCGTCTTGCCGCTCAAGACACTCCACCGTCCCCGAACCGTCGCCACCACCCCCAGGTAACCGAGACGCACTCGAGAGCGGCGGTATGGCGTGCCAGGCGTCGGGCTGCACCGTCACCATTGTCCTCGCCACCATCATCCCCTCCGTCGTCGTCCTCCTCACCGTTGCCCTGCTGTGCTGGCGCCTGCTTAGGCGAAGGTCGCGTCTCTTCAACCGAGGCATCACCCCCATTGACGATGAGGAGATTGAGTCGTGGAAGTCGGGAACGACGCCCGAAAAGCACTCGGAGCCGCCGCCGAGCCCCTGGCGCGACAGCCTCACCTCGTGCCACCGCGTCACCAACTCGGTCACCTTGACCCGCAAGCCCACCAGCGTCATCGTCTACCAGAGCCCGTCCCAGTACGGCGTCCGCCTCTCCGAGGACCTGTCTTCGTCCCCGGCCCACGCCAGGCCGAGCTTCGACGTGCCCCCAACGCCCGTCCTCGCCCGAGCCCCCAACGCGAGGCCCGGCCTAACCGACGAGGCGGTCCAGGGCGAGGACGCCTTTGTCTCGCTGGCCAGGCGTCAACCGTGTCGTCTGGCCAAGCCGCCGCCCAAGGGCTCGCGGCACAACCGCAGCAAGAGCTCGCGGGCCACCATGTCAGGCACCACGGGCTCCCACAACACGTGGTACGGCCAGCAGTTTGAATATCACAAACTGCCCCGGAGGTCTGCCGACCACATCCTCCCTGTCCCGGCAGCGTACATGCCAGAGTTCAGCGACGTCCACACGTCACACTCGACGCCTGTCCGCACATCGTTTGACGAGGAAATCTGGCTGGGCGGCCTCTCCCCCCGGCCCCTGATACGGAAATCCGAGATTGGGCGGGCCATAGGATGAAGAGCCGTCGGGGGACCCGTGCGGCCGCAGGGAGCCCATCCATTGTTTGCAAGCAATGCGACATGGCCCATTACAGTGTCGACCCCTGGCATTTTCCCTTGTTCCTTGCCCGCCCCAACCGTCTTGCGGGGCTGCGAATGCCGGGACCCAACACAACCAGCCGGCAACTGCCTGTCTGTCCGTGGTGGAAGAGAGGCGGCATGAGCTCTGGATGAGAATGAGGCTTATTATCACTAGTTCCATACCCTCTTTTTCCTTTGTCAATGATGGATATACCCAGGGGGATCACATGATGACGGCACAAAGCAACCGTTGCAACAAGGACCCCCGACGAATCACCCTTGTCTGGGGAGATGGGCGAGATGAAGCAATGCGACAGACTCACGCAAGGCATGTAGTAGAGCATGATTCAATGATACAATACTCGCCTCTCAGCTCAGGACTGCAGCTCCAAGGTTGTCGTAGAGGGCATGTGACGCTTTGTGTCTTGTGTTGTTGGGTGGTGATGCTGGAGGTGATGCTGGAGGTGATGCTGGAGGTGATGCTGGAGGTGATGCTGTTGGGGCGGCAAGACGGACAACCAAGCAAGATGAACACGTAAGCGAGCGATGCCGAGTACGTAAGCACGCGGGGCTCAATTAACGCGGGCCCCCCCCCAACGCGTCCAAACGGGCTACGTACTGTGAACTGGCAGACGCGCCTACGGATACTCCGTACAAGCGCAGCCAATGTTTTCCAGCTTCATCCCATCCCGCCAACCCTCTTGGACTCGAGCTCGCGCCGCCGTCTCTCCGCCCGCCAACTACGCCGCTTGACACCGCCTCGTGGACCATACGCGACTTCTGTCTACGCGCGCGCCCGAGCTGGGGTCGCGACTGGCCGCTTCGCGCGAGAGAGACACTGCTGCGACTCTTTCCTCTCGCTTCCCAGCAGTCACGACGCGCCCCCCCTTCTCTCGTGTCGTCGCGTCAGGAGAGCCGGCCCTGACTCTGCCTGCCTCTTTCCCCGACGAGACACTCCGATGCGCGCAACCCGCCTGGTCAACCTGCTCCGCCGAATCATCACATAGTCGCGCGAATTTGAGACTCTTCGTAATATCCCACCCGTCATATCAGGCCCCGCAGCAGCCATGCCGCCGCGCAAATCGGATGCGCGCAAGAGCGACGCCCCGGTCGTCGTCGCGGCACCACCTCCTCCTCCTCCTCCATCGTCAGCATCACCAGCGGCTCCGGCTCCGGCTCCGGCACGGACTGCGCCCGACGACGACAATGACACCAGCACGCCCCAAACGCCGGGCAACGGCCAGGCCCAGCAGCCTGCGGCCTCGTCGGACAAGAGAGACAAGGACAAGGACGCAGTCACCATTGAAGTGGGAGGGCCCCTTCCCCCCCCCTCCGCCCTCACGCACTGCAGGACGCCCGAGCTGACTACGGATGCCCGCCTGCAACAGGACCTGACGCTGCCCAAGTCAATCATCACGCGGCTGGCAAAGGGAGTCTTGCCGCCAAACACCCAGATCCAGGCCAATGCCATCCTGGCCATGAGCAAGGGCGCCACCGTCTTCATCAGCTACCTGGCTTCGCAGTACGTGCCATGCCTGGCCCCCCTTTGGGACCACGGCGACGAGACAGGGCGCATGAAGAAGCCAGTAAACTGACTTGGCGGACAACGCAGGGCCAACGAGCATACCACCAGTGCCAACAAAAAGACCATTTCCCCCGCCGACGTCTTCAAGGCCCTCGATGACACCGAGTTTGGCTTTTTGCGCGCGCCTCTCGAGGCCGAGTTTGCGAGTACGTCTTCCGGGCTGCTGCACAGACTGCGAGAGAGTGCTGACCCATGCTCTGCCAGAATACAACGCCGTGCAGACGGAGAAGCGGTCGTCGTACCGGCAAAAGGTCCGGGCGGCCAAGGACGGCCCCTCCAAGGGCGACGACACCGACCTGGCCGACACGACGGCGGCGTCGGAGCCAGCCGCCAAGCGGCCCCGCGTAGCGTCGCGCGACAACGCTGAGACGGAAGACGAGGACGAGCCCGACGCCGAGGACGACGACGACGATGAGGTGGGCATGGAGAACGAGGACGAGGTGGCGGTGGCTGCGGCTGCGCCGGTGACGGAGGATGAGGACGAAGATGAGGACGAAGATGAAGAGGAGTATGAGGAAGCGGCAGGGGCGAGCGGGGATGAGACGCAGGATGCGCTCGAGTCGCGGGCCGAGGAGGGCGATGACGAGCCGGACGAGGCCTTGGATGGAGACGAGAGCGACTGAAGCATTGGAATACAAAGTGCCCCGGTCCCCTTGCTACCCGGCACTTGCAAGTGGCAGCCAACATCGGCTGCAAGCATGACAGAGAGGGAGGGGAGAGAGCTCGCGAGAGGAGACGGGGACGAGAAGGATGCTCGCCCGCCCGCAGGTCCAACAAAGGAGCCGCCCGCGCCCATGCAAGCCTCCCGCCCGCGCACACACACATATATTCCCATTGTGCCGTCGTCTCGTGCCGCCCAACAAGGTCCGCGGGCCATGGACCATCCATCAACCACAAAAGGAGGGCGGGAAGGGGGGCGGGAGGGAGGGGAGAAAGGATGACGATGCATCCTCTGCCGTCCCCATGCACCACCACCACCCCCCCGTCTCTCGTCGACCCTCACACGCACGCGCACGCATCGCCCGCCCGCCCGCCCGTCTGCCGTGCAACGCCCAGCCGCCACCACCATCACCACCCAACACTGCCCCCCGCGGGCGAGCGCAGCATCTCGCAGCGGGCAGCAGCATGAGCAGCAGCAGCAGCAGCAGCAGCCATGCGACCAACAGATAAAAATCATTCCTACATACACGAAAAAAAGGGGCCAATGCTATGTGTGTAGTAGGTATTAACTTCATCGTTGCCTGCTTACACAGTACCCCCTTTATTCCGGCCTCTGCTTCCCGTGTCCCACCTGGTACCACCGCCCTAGCCCGCCGCATGCCCCGACGTCGTGGCCTTTGCTCTCCATCCCTCTCAGCAGCCTCTTCACGGCCGCTCGAGGCGCGAGCCAAGGCAGAGGGGAAACCGGTGGGCCGGCGAGAGTGACATGCAGAGAGACCTCAGTCGGAGCTGGCAACCTGGAGGAGCACGAGTCGAGGTTCGAATTCCGTCCATGCAATTCAGCCCTCGGGGCCGACAACATCGCTCCCAGACGTGTACCACCATCGACAAAGACAAAGAAGACAGTAGGAATCACTCCAAGGACCGAAGCAAAGAAGTCTGGAAAGACAGATACAAGACCCCAATAACACTCTACATCTCCAATCCTTCGTTGTCGGCTCATCACACGAGTAAAAGGCTGGCAAAGTCAAGAGATCCCCTCATGAGACTAAAAAACGCAGATGCCTCCAAACGCCATGTAGCTTGTCCAGTCATCCCATTCATCCCGCCCCCGACATTATCAGCCCGTCGTCTACTGCGCCGGCTTCTTCGAAGCGCTATACTGCGAGGAAGCGAGTTCCTCATGCCTTCAAAGTCAAGTTGACTCGGAAAAAGTTGGTGATATTTGTGCGAGGACCGAGAATAAGACTTCTGATCCAGGAAACTTGCCACAACATGTTGCGCGTGGCTGCTTCGTATCCCGGCGAAAACCCGCGTCAAGTAGAGTAGAAAATGATATCTCAAGTCCTGAAAGAGCCCCCAAATCCACATTCGTAGCTGCAAACTGAAGGAGAAAGTAAAGTCGCAGGTCCTGTCCCGTCTTGTGCAACACAAGACAGGGCGTGGCGGATCGGTCGCCAACCCGTAATCATCGCAAAACATGGCGCAGACGAGACGCGTGCCTGCGTCGTCGCTGGGACGGCCAAGGCCAGGAATGAACAAACCGCCTCCGGAAGCAAAAGTCATCAACCAGGCTGTGCCCCCAAACAACTTCGCGTCATCAAGTTGGCGTCATCGAGTTGGTGGTAAGGGGAACATAAAGAAACAAGGAGACGTGATCCAGCCCTCCGACTCCTCTATCCCGTCCCGGCCAGATGCTGTACACAATTTCAACGGGCCCCCGCCCAAAAGCAAATAGCCTCCCCAATCAACCAGCGTGTTTGGGTATCCAGGAATGTCGTGGGAGCTCGAGCCAATCAAGGAAAAATCAAGGAAATTTCAGACAGTCGCTTCAGGAAGACACACCCGACACTTCGACCTCGCAGCCATGCGCCGCCCTCATTGCGGCTGTTGAGGGGGAGCCCACCACTGCGGAGGCGGTGAGTGCTGCTGCCCCGACCATGGCTGCGATACCGTCGGCCCGCCAGGCGCGTTCTGGGGTAGATATTGCCGCGGCGTCTGTTCCGCGGGGTATATGCCTTGGCCGGCGCCGTACTGCATGCCGCTCATGGTGGGGAAGGGCATGTTTGGCTGCATCTGTCCCGCCGTGCTCGGCTGGCGAAGATGAGGCGCGGGTGACTGAGACGGATGGGGCGATTGCGACTGCGTCGTGTAGCTGGCATAGGTGTGATGCGAAGGCTGGGGACTCTGAGACCACATGGCCTGGTTGGACTGATAGTTGTAGCCCGGCGTACCCTGGCTTATGCTGCCTGAGGAGCCTAAGTGGTGTCGGCGGTTAGAGATGAACGAACTTGGCTCAGTGTGTGCCGTGTTTCCTTCTGGAGGGCAAGGATGGCATGGGGGGCGGAGGGGGCGGAGAAGCATACTTCGCATTGGAGCCTGACCAAGAGTGTTTGGCGCGTGCATCGACTGCGAGTAGGGCGCCGTCGTCATCATCATCTGGGGACTCTGCGATGTCACAACAGGTTGCTGAGGCACGCCGGAGGCGGTCGTGTGCGGCGAGCTCGAGGGGCGGCTTGTCGGGACGTTGGCGTTGTTACTGTTGTCGCTTGAGCTCACGGGCTGCTGGCTCATGCTCGACGAGGGAGGTTGCTCGTGGGGTCGGCGCCAGATGCTTTGAATGTACTCGCTTCGCATGTCGCGCTGCTGGTTGACGGATCTGTTGAAGTCGGCGGCATGGTGAGCCTGGGTATGAAGCTCCGTGAGGGGGGTCGGCCGAGTCTGATCCTGGTAGGGAGGCCCGGTGATCTCCTGGCGAGGTCCACCCTTGATGATCCCGCTAAAGTCCCTCGGGCGAGTGTCGTTGAACTCTGCCCCCACAGTTAACCCAGGCATCCTCGCGGCGCTTCCGGATGGTGTTGCTCCCATCATACCTGCTTGGACGAGATGAGGCTGCGAGGCGCCAGGATAGGGGCCAGGGTTGTTGTTGTACACAATTTCAGTGTGGGGCCCGCTCATGAGGACATTGTTCTGCGCCGCCTCGGCCGCCTCGCGAGCCTTTGCTGCTCCCGGTCTTTTTTCGCCCGCGGGATCCGCTTCCGTGAAGCCCTGCTTGCGAGCCTTGGTTTCCCAGTAATCATCGCGAACCCTGCGGCCATTCTCGATAACGCGGCTGCCAAACTGCCGGAACATGGAGCGCGCGGTGACAATGGCAATCTGCCTCGAACGGTACGAAAACGGCAAAATCTCCTGCTGGACAAGGTCGTCCTTCTCAGCTTGGCTAGCGATGATCTTGTAAAGCGACCTGTTCTTGTTGAAGAGTAGGTACGAGTCGCGATATCCGAGGACCCTGGCGCATTCGGTCGCGAGCATGAACAGCTTGTCGCCTCTGTTGGGGACCAGAAAGGTCCGACAACGGTACGTGCGGTTGCCGAGCAATTGTCCATTTTGCATCACCTTCTTTTCTCCAAACTCGTCCATCTCGCGCGGAAGGTACTCATCGCCGCTGGGGTTCAGCTGATCAGTCGTGTGATCTCGGACAGTCGGCAGGGCCTTGAGCGTCGACTTGGTCGGCGTAGTCTTGGGAGGCGCCGCCGCCGCGGGCGCGTAAGCAGGCGTCGCCTGGCTGGGCAAAGATGTGCTCTGGGACTGGGGCGTGTGTGGCGGTTGAGCTGCCGAAGGGCCCGCGGGGCCGGGCGCCTGCCCTGGAGCCTCGGACGGCTTCATTGGTCGTGCGCGTTTGCGTTGCGGTGGGAAACGAACTATGCGCGGGACAGGCCGCAGTTAGCACGCGCGCTCCGAGAACGACATTTATCATCGCAGCTCTCTCTGTGTGTGTGTCTCTCTCTCTCGCTCTCTCTCTGTGTATATATATCTCTGGTTTGTGCCGGAACGCAGCGTCGCGCAGCGCGGGGCGTGGCGCCGGAGTATATCTGTGGCTGGGCAAAGGCTAGTTCTCCTCGGTGCGAGGCCCATTTGACGGGCCACTCGGCTGCTAGACGCCAAGCTACAGAGGACCCGTCACGACATACCGTCATCGCCAGTGGGCAGCGGCGCGTCGTGAGAATCCGAGGACCGGCTCCGCTTGTGGCCGCGCGGGGGCGCGTCGGAGAGGGCTATCAGCGTTGGGCAGTCAGCATCGCGGAGCATGAAGCAGGACACGGTCCGGCGACCATGGCGGGTGAGGCGACGGGAGGTTTGCGCGCGCCAGAGCCCCGGGACGGCCGAAGGCAGCGGCAGTATGGTGGTCGCGAGGGAATGCGGTGGTGCGCCGAATCCGCATGAAGTGGATGGAGGGCAGGCGGGGTGGGGTGGAGAGCGGCTGCCAGGCGACGAGGGCCTCCTTTTGAACGAGAGCAGGCAAGGGCTACTCACCGGGAGAGTTGAGGGCGGCAGGATTAATTGTCGCGCTATCGGCACCGCCTGGCTGAGCGGAGTACATGACAAAACGGACCCAGGTGAGGCGTCGGCGGCGGCAACGAAGACGAAGGAAGGCGACGTGTCGTGAAATAGTTGGGCTGGCAAGCTCAAGGTTGGAGGAGGGTGCGCAGCAGGCTTAATCGTGCATGTGGTTGCGTGGGAGGGTGTGTCGGAGGGGCGCAACGGCTGAGCCGAAGCGGGCCAAAGACACGAAAAAGGCCCAGGTAGACCAAGCCAGCGCGACCGGGCGCCGCCGGCGCCAGGACGGGCGAACGGGAAGGCGGAAGGCGAGCAACGGCGGGCTCGCGCAGCACGAGAGAGGATGCGAAGAGAGAGGGGAAAGAGGTGGAACGCACGAGAGGGC
This sequence comes from Hirsutella rhossiliensis, assembly GCF_020360975.1. Taxonomy (NCBI): domain Eukaryota; kingdom Fungi; phylum Ascomycota; class Sordariomycetes; order Hypocreales; family Ophiocordycipitaceae; genus Hirsutella; species Hirsutella rhossiliensis. Next base: position 678,635 of record NW_025408687.1, on the reverse strand, counting down.
AAGAGGATACCGACCGGACGAGCGCAGGAGAGAGAGCTTGAGCACGCAGGAGAGAGAGAGAGAGAGAGAGAGAGAGAGAGAGAGGAGGGAAGATAGGGAGCAAAGAGGCGTCGAGGCTGAATGGAGAAGCTGGATTTACCTGCGAAAAAGAGAAGCGCGGGCGCAGACGACGCGCGTGTGCGTCGACGACGGCGATCGCAGCTCAAGAGCAGCGAGACTCGGGCAGCCGGCGACGACAACGGACGAGTGGCTCTGGCCTGGGTCGCGCGCAGTGGCGACAACAGAGGACGCGGATGCGATGACGGTGTAGGCGCGCGAATGCAGAGAGGCTGGCGGACGGGGGGTGGAGCCGGTCGCGGTGCGGTACGGTACGGTGCGGTGCGGTACGATGCGAAGCCGCAAGGAGTGTGCGGGCAAGATGCCGGAGAGAGAGAGAGAGAAGGCGCGCGACGACTGGATAGATTGATTTGACTCAACGATTGTCGAACTGGGGGCCTTGGCTGGAAGTGGGCGCGCACAAGAGTAGGGTGGCGGCGGCGGTGATGGTGGTGGTGTTGGAGATGGATGGGTGGTGGAGGCGGAGTGTGCAAGGCAAGGTAGGTATGGAAGGTAAAAGGCAGGCGGGTGGAGGGAGGACGGAGGGAGGGAGGGGGGGGGGGGAGGAGGGATGGAGTAATGGGATGGGGTGAGAGGGAGGAGGGATGTGGAGGGAGGGAGGAAAGGAAGGAAGGAGAGGTAGGGATGGGCGGATGGATTGGGATGCTGTGAGAGGCCAAGGGCAGTGGTAGCGCTTGCTGGCGCCGCTGCTTGCTTGCTGCTGCTGCTGCTGCTGCTGCTGCTCCTGCTCCTGCTCCTGCTCCTGCTCCTGCTCCTGCTGGGCATGCTGGCTCCTGCTGCTGATGGGCGGCAGGCAGGCGGGCAGGTGGGATAGGCCGCAGGTAGCGGAAGGTGTGGGTGGGTAGGTGGGTGGGGGAGGCGCAAGTAGCGCGAATTAAGTACTTGCACGTACCGAAGGGGTGGAGGCGTGCGCCCAAGTACCTGTACCTCGGGCCCAAGCAAAGTGCAAAAGAGACAGGACACCCCTGGCGCGGCCGAGAGTGATGCTGGCAGGCGTTGCGCGAGCTAGCCAATATGCAAATCGGCGCTCGTGGCAAAGAAGACAAGTATGAGGAGGGCAAGAAGGGGGGGGCGCGGCGCCCGTTAAGACCAGAATGGCACGGCGGCGGCGGCGCGCACGGCTTTCCGGTGGTTCAGGTTTATTAATAACAAACAAGCGACCGACAGTGGAGGGAAGGGAATGGATGGTGGGGAAGCAGGAGACGTGCGTAGCACAAGGGAGGGACGCCAGAGGGAGAGGCGGAGGGATGGAACAAGGCTAAGAAACGGACGTCGAAACGGGGACCGGAAGGTTAATGCTGCTGTTCATACGGGCCTGGCGCCTCAGCGATGGCATAAAAGAAACAGGGCAGACACGTTTATGGCGACGACGATGGCAAGGGCCAAGGCAAGAGGATGATGGCGGCGGATCGCTGTTGGCTGCTGAGCGATGGCGCAAGCCGGCCTTTTGGCCGGAGAGGGGAAGACCCGAGCGAGGTATAACCCCACGCCCCCCCCGTGAAGGCGAAAGTGAATGAGTCCGATCCGTCTTCCCCCGCAGGCACCCACGGGCCATCATCATGTAGAGGTACGACTACCACTGCAGTAGATACGCCGACGGAGCACCTGACAGGCCCGCGCACAGTCGAAGCCCGTCAGCGAGCGCTCGGCAGAAAGACGCCAAACTTATAGTTGTGAGCGGTACCGTTCAGACCATAAAGCCCCTGTGTCGTTTGTTCAGCCGACATGTCGCTGGTGAGGAATTTCAGGAGGGGGGGATGCTGTCGCTAAATGCGCATGTCAAAGCTGCATACATATACATGCACACTCGTACAAGTCCACGGTGAGGCAGCATGCTGACATGAGATGCTGGCACGCGAGCAGAGTACAGATTGTACCTGTACCGACGGCTTTTCCCAGTAGAAACTCAAAAGCAAGGGACTGGGCGCCTGTTACTCGGCAGACACCTCCCAGTCCTGCTGACGGCATGGACGAGATGATATATGTACGACCTGAGTACGGAGTGCGCGGGTCCCTAAGAAAGTGGCGGCGGATTGTCCTGCCCTTTTCATTTTGCGCAGCTGCTGTCGGGTGCTTGACAGGACCCTGGAGCAATTAACTGGCCCTGGCTTGCCCAGAAGTGTGTGCAACGTGCCGTAGGAGCAGGGCCTGGTCGGCGTGTGGGTGTCGACGGTGGCAGTCAGGGAAAGGCAGAGGGGTGTGGTACCTTTTGGGTACAGTGCCACGAGGCACGTTACTTCCAAGACCTTTGAGAAACTGCGAAAAGCGAGAGGTAATTACTAGGTACAGTAGATACTGGGGGAAGAGCAGCGGCCGGGGCCCCGATTGACACGTCGATCCTGGCCGGCAAGCGTTGGCAGCAAGGTGAAACCAGGAGCCGTAGAATAAATGCCCACGAGGCATGAATAGGCGTAGGAAGCCAAGAGAGCTGATTCCACATGTCGGTATTCGTACTAAGGCATAAGGCAAGGCAAGGCATCGATTGCCTTACTGCATGCATGTACATATCCACAGCCTTGACCTCGCACTTGGCTGCCTTGGGTATCTATAACACACGGGATCCGAGTCCCCGGATACAGATATTCACTGCACACTTGGAGCCTCGGCTGGTACTTGGGGGCTTTTTCTATGGGGCATGGACAAGGCGCACGACCTTTCTTGACGGCGTCTCGCTCGGGTTGGCAGACAATGCAACCGTGAATGGGATTTTGCTGCGAGGAACAACGATGGAAGCCTTGAAGCCTTGTGCTGGCCGGCTGCGGCAAGTGGGGGCGAGAATGAGCTCGGGAAGTTGAAGAAGGGAAGGGGGGGCAAGGGGTGAGCGTGACGGAGATGTCGGAGTTGCACCTCGCTGGCACGCGAAGAACCGGGCGACGGCAAAGGCCCCCGCGCTCTCATTTCACGCCAGCCACGATACCGATGAACGATTACCTAATGAAGATGGTACCTTGTCCTCTAGCACGAGCTACAGTAAGGTACCTAGGTACCTACCTAACATCAAGCAAGGCAACTTACCTATAGGTAGGTGCCCAAGGTGCTTGCTGCCTGCCCAAGCAAGTCCCTGAAAGGCAGCAAGGCGAGGCAGGTACGGGGTACCTAGGTACTTTGAGAATGTGCCCAGAGAAGCAGGGACCGGGTTGCAGGAGGCCATCTCTCCCGCAAGCGAGGTACAAGGTACGAGGTACCCAAGCAGGTATCCCAAGCAGGTATCGCCCTCCCTGCCGGCCAGCCATAGCCATGGGCCATCCCGCATGGCGTGCGGGCGGAACTAGGGGCGGGGACTTTGTCCGTTTCGGCCGAGGCTCCGTGACTCACGGCCAACCGCCAAGGGAGACAGGCGAGGGAAGAGAGGGAAAAAGGGGGGACGGAGCCGCCGAGTCTTGCTCGACATGCACGGCGGGGGCCCCATTCACGGTGCTATTCATAGCAGAGCCGGGCCGCTTGCGTACGCGTGTAGTCTGTACATGTGCCTCAAGCCTCAAGCCTCAAGCCTCATGTCTCATGCCTCATGCCTCATGCCTCATGCCTCATGCCTCATGGCCAACGGTCAGAATCAAGATGCGCGCGCAGTGGGTAACTTGTTTTAGGCCGGATCGCCGGTCCTACCCTGCGTGCCCAACTTCGGGGGACCATGAATAATGCGACGAAGAAGTTGGGCATAATAAAGTTTTCTCTTGGCTTGGACCATCCCTGGTCTCTTTCGTTTGGTCTGGCCGCCGTCGTCGTCGTCGTCGTCGTCGTCGCGCGCAGGGACAGGACTTGTTGGACCATGATTCATGCACCAAAGCTTGATGATAATGACCGCCATTCGCCGACCAGCCAGCCAAAAGCCCCCGCCCAAGGCTCCCAAACCTCGCATCGGCTCGGGAAAAGACGCATGCACTGTAAGCAGAGAGGGGACCGCTCCCTTGTGCAGGTATGTATTATTATGTGTCTATCTGCCTTGCCTTTGCTACTGTACCTGATGTTGGAACCCTCGTTCCCGCCCACCAACAACGCATTGTGCTTCGTGTCGACGGATATGTTATCCTACATGCGAATGGAAATCTACGTGTGGGACCGAAGACTGTTGGGAAACAAAAGGGTTGCCGTCCCAAAACGATTACCCAGCAAAGGGGTGGACGAGAAGAATAGGTAAGATAGAGAATCAGCTACCCCCCACACATACACACCCGTCCACACACTCACATCCACCACGCGCTCCGCACCCGTTCCCACGCCACGGCCCACGTTGCACGGCAGACCGGCATGTTGAATGTACAAGTTCGTGAGCCAAGCAGCCTAGGTTCCCGCAAAGCCCCCCCCCCCTTCCAACTTCCGTCCCCGCTGGTTTGTCTCGTCTCGTGTCTTGTCTTCTCGTTTCTTGGTTGTTTTCTTGCTTCTTTAGTACCCAACCTGGCGCCCTTGGCTTTGAGAGGGCTTGATTGGCTGGACCGTTGCTCACGCACCTCCTTCTCAACTGGTGCTAGTAGCGAGATGGACTGACCCTGGCTTCTTCTTGGCTGGGCCCCCTTGCCATGGAAAATGTAAGCCCGTGTCTCGCTTCAGCCCCAAAGGCCCGATCGGAGAACCTATTTCATCGGTCCCATCTCCGAGAAACAAGGAAGAAGGGAGGAAAGGTCTTGTTTGGCGACGCGTCCTTGCCCCGAGCACAAACCCCGAGACCCCGAGAGACGGGCTGGGACGAACGAGTGCTGAATTGCGGCCTCTATTTTTGGATGCCGAGGCTGCGGGGAAGCGGTGCCTCTAGGTATTCACTTGTTGCTGGGATTTATCACCTGGGTAGGCATGTCAGCTGCTGATTTTTCTCTACCAACGGAGCAGAAGGGACCGGGATATGTATGGCAAGCAGGCATAATTGCTGCAGGACTGTCGTTTCAGCCCGGGGGTCTCTGTCTGTGTGTTGCTTGGCGGCTTGAGTACTGTACATGCTTGCACATATCCGTATTGTAATCCAGGACACGCCTGCAACACAGTGGCTTTCTGGCAAGTGGAGGGAGGGATTATGCTTGCCGGGGAGCCGTTGCTTTGCGCAAAGAGGAAGGTGTCCCACATACATGACATGCTTGAAGCTCGCAGCCTACCCGTTAACTAATTAGGGCTCTTTGTCTCCTTGCGTCCTCTGTTTTGCCTATTCTTTTCTTTTGGAGCCATCACGTGCATGAATGATTAAAAGACAAGGTGACGGGTACGTGCGTGCGTGTGTGTGTGAGTAGTGCCAGACAAAATGTGTGAGCGTGTGTGAGAGATGGAGGCTGTGAGCGCGGGCGTGTCCGCCACAGCTGCCTCCTCACAGGGCAAGCCCCGGCAGAGGCGTAAGTTGCAAATGGCAAACAGTCTGGGAAGCAAGACAGAGCTGGATATTAACTCCGTGGCATCGTCTATTCCTCCTGGGAGAAATAGCAAAAGGGGAGTGTTGCCGCAAGTTGGGATTGGGCTATGCTTCACAGCAGGCCACCAAGGTGCTGTATCTAAGACACTCGACGCCTTTTTTTTGCCTTATCACTTCGTACATCTGCCCCTTTCTCTCCTGCAGACTTGGCGCATGGACAGACTGACGATGGCGGCTCTCTCGCCGCCAAGCGAGGAAGCCTCGTCGGCTCCGGGTGCCGTGCCGTGCCTGTTGTGCTGCTGCGGCGTCTTTTTTTTTTGGCTTTAACCGGGCTTTGGTCGCCACTCCCATCTGCGTAAACATGGGTTTCCTTTTCCGGTGCCTTGTTGGGCCCCTATTCGTCGCTTCCTCCAAACCGGCTCAGCCATCTTGCTCGTGAAACATGTCATGACTCGGCGAAACACACATGTCTGGATATGAAGCCACGGCAAGCATCGAGCCTGGGGGAAGGATATTAATAGATGCTCCTGTCCGGATCAAGCAGCCTGGCGGCTCACCTTTTGTAACCAACTGGTTTTCGTTGCTTTTCCCCGTAGTCACACACCTACGTATCTGTAACGAGACAACCAGTCAAGTTGCCCGTCTGTGGCTCCTGCTTGCTTTTGCCTTTTTGTGCATGTGAACAGCAACAAGCCAAAAATCTGCGTTGATCGATATTGACGCCCAGCAACCAAGATTGCGAGCCAGCTGGGCTGGGCGGCCATCGCTGTCACGACTCGTGCCTCTTTGTTTTCTCCTCCCCCTTTTGATTCGTTTTCTCACCTGGTATTCCTTTTTTCTCCTACTTCACTTCACATCCATCGTGGAAAGAGAAGAAAAAACTCGGGCTTGGCAGCTACTGCAGGCTACTATCGATCGCACCCGCACATACATGCGTGCATGCATGCTGCCGTCATTCACCAGCGCCTGTCCTCGTGAGCTCTGCGGCCGGCCAATCACGGCCACGGGTCAACACGACGTCGTCAGCCATACACATACTAGGGCTTGGACACACGACGACGACTTCTTTTCTTTGCCTCGAGCGGTGACGGGAGAGAAATGGCTTCACTGCGTTGGCTTCGACGAGCGAGCAACTCGCACTCTCTCCGCCTCCTCCTCGACTTCATCTACTTCTCCTGACCACCTTTTCCCCCTGGGAAGCTTCACAGCCAGCCTTTCCCTCCAGCCTTTCCCCCCTCCGTGCTCTCCGTGTCATCCTTGCGTGCCTAGGCAGTATGCATGTCGCACGCTACCGGGCCTCTGTGGCGCATCTCGTGAGCCCTTCGTCCAAGAAGCAGCTTTCCCTTGCTACCTTCTGCCAAGGACTTAAGCCCTGACTGCCCACCAACTAGTTGCCAAGGTAGGCGCGCTATACATACAGGTGTATTGTCGGAGCGGGTGCAGGCCTTGCTCTCCTCCCCCCTTGGCCCCCTCGGATGACCCGGACAGCGGCAGTTCAGCAAGACGCTGTGCTCCCATCTTCTCCAGAGCCTCCTGTCACATGAGCAAGCGCCCGGCCTCAACGGCAGCCCTGCAGCAGTCCCCTCCTTTTTCTTCCTTCGTCCCTTCCTGGGGGAGGGGGGGGGTGGGAGTTTGTTGCGCCCGACATCCCGCTCCCTCCTCCTGGGCAGCGAGGTGGTGGGACAAGGGAACTGGGTGTGTGCCGTGCGAAGATGCGTGCGAGGACGAAGGGGGGTGGGAGTGGAAGTGAACCTGGCTCCTATTCGCTCGCAAAGCTGCACAATGCAGCCGTACAAAGTGCGAATACACGGATATGAGATGCGAGTCTCGGAGTGTTTCTCGACCTGCATGGAGTAGCGGGACGACCAAGCATACGAGCCCGCACATATTCGGCAGGGCAATCTCACTTACACGCGCACACACACGCGCGCATGCTGTCCATGTATAGGGTAACAATCTGCCCTGGAATCGAACAAAAAAGCGACCTTGCCTCCCCAAGTATCCTCCCAGAGAGCCCCCCACCCCCTCAATCGTGGTGCTGGCCGGGCAAACAGACAGGGTGGTGGCGCGGATCTACCCTTAGAAAGAGGGGGGGGGGGGCGTTTCCCGCAAGCTGGAATGCACGTATGTACAGTATATGCTTTGTACCACGGCATGTAACTGTACATGGAAGAAGAATCCCCACGGCTGCCCGTGGACAACTCCAGATCCGCATCGCTGGCTCTCGTACCCACAAACCTCCCACTTGTTTCCTTTGGTGCGGGCGGCAGCGCGTGAAACTTCAAACCGCCGCCGCCGCAGGGCCAAGGAGAGCGCTGCTGAAATCAGCCAGCCAGCCAACCCCGATGCCGCCGCATTCGTTCCCGTCGGCCATCGTAGGCATCGCGTCCTTCATCAGTCAGTCAGTCCCCCGCGGCTGCCCGCCTGCACCGATATCCATCTTCTTCGTCTGTCGGCAGCCTAGGGCGCCCGGCTCCTCGGGTGTTTCGCGACATGAAGCAGAGACCATCGTCCAAGGTGGGCCACCGAGGGTAAATCAGGGCCTTTTCCCGCAATGTCCATCCCGTCCATGCGCTACCCAGACAGGACTGACGCTACGCCCTGGCCAAGCTGCCGTCAAGCAGTCGACAAGCCATGTCGACACCGTGCCACTGTCGTGAGTCGCCGCCAACACCATCGAACCCGGCGTAGCCTCGTCAGTCCGACTTGAGCCCCCCACGCGCCGGGCCTATCCCTTGCAGGGCCTGTCGGCCCTTTCCATGGAAACCTCGGCCCTCAGCGCTCCGTCTCGGCTTGCGGGCCCGACTCAGCACCCCGGCCGCCGCTTCATCTCATGCAGACCCCGTAGGACGTGGTGTGCCTTGTTCCAAGTCACTAGTGTCACGATAGTCCTGAGCATGCAAAGCCAGTCAAGGCATTCATCAACGTAGCATCTGAGCCGTACCGACCGTTGTCCGCGGCCATCGGCAGCTTTGCGTGGCATCGACTCTTATCAATAGTATCTTGACCAAGTCGGTTGCGCCCCTGCCGATAAACAAGGCCAAATCCAATCCCGCATAAAGGCCTTTTACGGAAGCCGTCGTATCTCGACACTGCCATTGGCCGTGCTGAGCAACGCGTGGATCACGAGGTCGCCTCGGCCGGCAAATCACGGGGCCCGGCCGACCACCACTATTCCCAGCAGCACTTGGTCTGGCCTGGAAGCGGTACAGTCACCGTCACGTCTTCATATCGCAGTTGCTGCCCATCGCCGACGCAGCCGGCTCTGTTGCCAGCCGACCCCAGGATGCTGCACAGGGCGCCGAGAAGAGGGACATGCAGCACCACGATCCTCGGGACCGTAGCCTGCGCACCTAGAAGACCGGGGTCAGCGGCTATACGTGGTGACCGCTCTTTCTAACCATCACTTCGCCCTCGTAAAGGGCCGTGCATCTCGGGTTTCTCGTCACAGTGCGTTCCACGCCGGCCTTTCTGGTCTCCCGTGGAGCTTAGCCACGACAGGCCCGGCCTGGTCTTTGCCACAGTGACCAACACCATGTCGTGAGTGACAGACAGACAGACATGGGCAGGCTAGGTAGTCATTGCCGTCTCGATACGACAGTCCTGGAGGGGGGGACTGGGCGGGTCATGAGGCCGTCCGAGGCGCCCGTTCATGGATTGGCCTGCCGGCGCGCGCGTCATCCGTTTCCCGAACTGATCGAGAAATCCTTCTTCGAGTCCTTTTTAAATCTGCCGCTGAGACATTCAGGCTTCAAGGCTCTTGGCGGCCGAACTGCATCGCGTCCGGCCTATTGGCACAGCTTTCCACGGGCACCCAAGTATCTGTCAGAAAAGAAATCCGTCGTGGATTTCCATTCCTGTCCTCGAGTAGATTTTGATCGTCGTCGCGCTTGGAAATGGTGGGCTAAGAATGGAAGATGACTCAAATTGCCGCGCCATACGAGACTTTGGTCGTCGAAAGGCCCGATTTCGTCACGGACAAGGCTCGGAAACGCCGCGACAACATCGCAAAGACGACTCTCGAGCCCTCGGGCGCTGCGAAAAAGAGTCCAGATTCTTCCCTTGTCGCTACTGGTTGGCAGTGATTTCAGCCAACAAGGCGGCGCAGTCGACCTGGAACTCGAACGTCCCTTGAAACATACGGCTGGTTGGCATCACCGGGGCCGTCCTGGAAAGACCTGACTCGAACTGCCCGGTACATCTACCCCTCACGGCATCTTTCGTGGTGAGATGGAGAGGCGGCCGCGGGCGTCGGCGTATAGCGTGACATCGTTTGTGTTCCTGGTCCCGTGGCAGTAGTTAGGTGCAGCATTGCCACCACGTCTTTGTGTCCAGTCGAGCCCAGAACTCTGGCCCGGGCCGTGGATACGCCGACAGCGAGCCGGCAGCCTGTACCCGAAACCGTTTCGAGGTTCGCGATGGCGTTTCGACGGGAAGCTCGAGGATTCATCTCCACTTCATGTCGCGATGGTCGTCATTGGGGACTTGGACAGGGTGCACATACTGGCATGGGGGAGAGCACGTGACTGGAGTCATTGTTATCACGTGACACAACACGAGCGACTTCTGCATACATGGTCGAACCGTCAGAAAATGGAGGCGAAAGGGTAGGCTTGAATGGAACTGTGTGCGGCGATCCAGGCCTTGAGTCCGTCTCGTCAATACTTAGCTTTGCTACTGCAGAGGCAGCGTAGGGAAAAGAAACTGTCTTCGCTGGTTGCCAACCATAGGCCCTCAGTAATCGATATCGATAAGCAAGCGCGCCAGAAACTATGATTCGCCTGCTAAACGTTCACTGCATCCATTTCTCAACACCAGCTTTGCGTCAATGAGCGACCAAGGCGACACAACAACATGACGAGTCTGAAGAGATCGCAGGCGGCCGATCCGCTGGCCGCCAACATTTCCAGCAAGGTATATGTTCGATCAACGCGCAGCGGCAAGGTGCAGAAAATCGTGCGGGAAGTCTACCTCAGGACCGACATCCCCTGTTCATCAAAGATCTGCAGGGCCTGCCTCGAAGGAGCCCCCAGAAATGCCGCCGGACAAGGTATGCTGTAGTGTTCGATTCTTCAGAACCGCTTGCGAGACTGACAACTTTATGACCAGTCCTGCCTTTTGTCCTTTCGGACAAGCCTGCGGGCACCAGGGCATTCCCCGAGGGGCATTACCTGGTCCCCGACACCAACGCGCTGCTGAATGCCATGGACCTGTTTGAGCAGAGCTCATCCTTATACGACGTCGTCATTCTGCAGACGGTCCTGGAAGAGCTTCGCAACCGGTCGCTTCCTCTCTACAACCGTCTGATGGGGCTGACCAGGAGCGAGGACAAGCGCTTCTATGTCTTCTACAACGACTTCCGCCTGGAGACGTACGTGAACCGCGAGCCAAATGAAAGCGTCAACGACCGTAACGACCGCGCCATTCGGCTTGCTGTCAGGTGGTACGGCGAGCATCTGGCTCGGACGAGAGCAAAAAAAGTCCCGGCCATCGTGATGCTTAGCGACGACCAAGACAATGTGCGCAAGGCCCGCGAACAGGGGCTCAAGGCCTCATTGCTTGCCGACTACGTGAGAGGCCTCGAGGATGGCGAAAAGCTGCTCGACATGGTTGCCGAGTCTCAAAGCCGAGGCGGCGGCTTCAACAAGGCCTCGCAGATGTTATACCCCGAATACTACACTCTGTCAAGGATGATGACGGGAGTCAAAGCTGGCTTGATGCACCAAGGGATCTTCAACGTGTCTCCCTACAACTACCTAGAAGGCTCCATCAAGGTCCCTGCGTTCCCCAAACCTCTGCTAGTCCTAGGTCGGGAGAGCATCAACCGTGCCGTCGATGGCGATGTCGTTGTCGTGGAGCTTCTCCCGCAAGACAAATGGAAAGAGCCCTCGACCAAGATCATCGAGGAGGAAACCATCACGCGCAACGAGAATGCAGATGCCGAAGGGCGCGAGGATTTCGTCTCCGACAAGGAGCGCAAGGCTCTTCAGGAGGAGGTCAAGAGAACGCAAAAGTCTCAGTCAGAAAGTCAGCCACAGCCGACGGCCAAGGTGGTCGGCGTCATCAAGCGAAACTGGCGCCAGTACGTGGGTCATATCGACCCGTCCTCGGCCAGCAAGTCGTCATCCCAGGGGCGGAGGCAGGACAACGTCTTCCTCGTCCCCATGGACAAGAAGATCCCCAAGATCCGACTCCGAACCCGCCAAGTCTCGGAGCTACTGGGCAAGCGGCTACTCGTCACGATGGATGCCTGGGAGCGAGACTCGAGGCACCCGGTGGGGCATCTGGTGCGATCGCTCGGCGAGCTCGAGACAAAGGCCGCCGAGACAGAGGCACTGCTGCTCGAGTGGGACGTTCAGTATCGGCCATTCCCGAAGACGGTCCTGGACTGTCTCCCCAAGGAGGGGCATGACTGGCGGGTGCCTGAGAGTATAGATGACCCGGGATGGAGAGATCGGGAGGATTTGAGAGGGCTGCTCATCTGCAGCATTGATCCTCCGGGATGCCAGGACATCGATGATGCGCTCCACGCCCGGAAGCTCCCGAATGGCAACTTTGAGGTGGGAGTGCACATTGCCGACGTCTCCAACTTTGTCAAGCCGGCCACGGCCATGGACAACGAGGCCAGCGTCCGCGGCACCACCGTGTACCTGGTCGATAAGCGCATCGACATGCTCCCGATGCTTCTCGGCACCGACCTGTGCTCTCTCAAGCCATATGTCGAGCGGTTTGCCTTTTCCGTCATTTGGGAAGTCGACGGCAACGCGAACATTGTCGGTGCGCGCTTCACCAAGTCCGTCATCAAGTCCCGTGAGGCTTTCAGCTACCAACAGGCCCAGCTCCGGATCGACGACAAGTCGCAGCAGGATGAGCTGACCGAGGGGATGCGCACGCTCCTGATGCTGTCCAAGAATCTCAAGAAGAAGCGCATGGAGGCGGGCGCGCTGAGCCTGTCGTCGCCCGAGGTCAAGGTGCAGATGGAATCGGAGACGTCGGACCCCATCGACGTCAAGACCAAGGAGCTCCTCGACACCAACTCGCTGGTCGAGGAGTTTATGCTGCTGGCCAACGTCAGCGTCGCCGCCAAGATCCACGAGGCCTTTCCGCAGACGGCCATTCTGCGGCGTCACGCGGCGCCGCCCAAGACCAACTTTGACGAACTCTCGAACCAGCTGCGCGTCAAGAAGGGCCTGGAGCTGCGCAGCGACACGAGCAAGGCGCTCGCCGACTCGCTTGACCGGTGCGTCGAGGCGGGCGAGCCCTTCTTCAACACGCTCGTGCGCATCATGGCGACGCGGTGCATGATGAGCGCCGAGTACTTTTGCTCGGGCACGCAGGCGTACCCCGAGTTCCGGCACTACGGCCTTGCCTCGGACATTTACACGCACTTTACGTCGCCCATCCGGCGCTACGCCGACCTGCTCGTCCACCGGCAGCTCGCGGCCGCCATTGGCTACGAGGCGGTGCACCCGTCGGTCCGCAGCCGCGGGCGCCTCGAGGCCGTGTGCAAGAACATCAACGTGCGCCACCGCAACGCCCAGATGGCCGGCCGCGCCAGCATCGCCTACTACGTCGGCCAGGCGCTCCGCGGCAAGGCGGCCGCCGACGAGGACGCCTTTGTCATCAAGGTCTTCAGCAACGGCTTCGTCGCCCTCGTGCCGCGCTTCGGCATCGAGGGCCTCATCCGCCTGCGCGACCTGGCCGAGCCCGAACCCGAGAGCGACTTCGACGCCGACTCGTACACGCTCGTGACCCGCGGCAGCCGCGCCGTCCGCGTCGAGCTGTTCCAAAAGGTCAAGGTCAGGGTGCGCGATGAGAAGGACGACAAGACGGGCAAGAGGGGTGTCAAGATGGAGTTGATTAGTGCCTGAGCTGCCCGGAGACGTGGTATAGTTCCTGGCTCTTGGGGCTGCAGAAGTTGAGGGAAAGGGAGAGAGCATTGCGGAGCCATGTCACATTTTATACATATGGGTGGCCGACGAGTAGTAAAAAGGACAAGACGGTCTACAAAGTCAGGAATGTGGATCTCATTTCGACGCAATGTATTTTCGTTCAGGTTGCATCCAAAGAGGAGAAGCCATTGAATACATTTGCCTCGTTTCCGACCAGCCTTGCAACGCCGAGCCCTTGATGTGGACAAGCAGGAGACGATAGGGAAAAAAAAACCAAGACAGCAGCAATCCTTCCACCAGTCGCTCGCCCCCGAGACATGCTATTGCTCCATGGCATCGCCGCCAGCGTCCACGGCCGCGTCGTCGCCCCACAGGCCCTCGAGCTTGAACTCGGCGGCCCACTCGGTGACAATCTCCTTTTGATCCGGCATGGCGGCATCCTCGCGGGCACTCGAGTTGGCAGGCGCGCCGGGCGCCGGGTCGGCAGCGGCGGGGGGCTCGACCCAGCCTTGGATGCGGCCGTCTCGCCAGTCGGTGACGACAGCCATGGCGGCGGCGGCGAGGTTGGGGACGCCGCCGCGGCCGAGGCGGCCGCGCTTGCGGGCGACCTGGACGAGGAAGTCGGTGGTGACGTCGCCGTGGTCGGGGAGGAGCGGGGGGATGTCGTAGACGTCGGTGAGCTTCTGCATGAGGTCGGGGGAGAGGGACAGGCGGCGGATGAGGAGGCTGACGGCGGGGATGGGGTCGTCGATTTGCTTGGGGGGCACGGCGTTGAGCAGGACGAGGTGGGCGTGGGCCTCGGCGGCGTTCTTGAGGGAGACGAGGCCGCCCGAGTGGGCCGACGACGACGAGGGGAAAACGACGCCGGGCGAGTCGAGCAGGGTGAGCTTGCTGTCAATCTTGACGGCGCGGATGCTCGTCGTGACACCGGCCTCGGCGCCGGCGGGACAGGCCTTGGACGAGCCGCCGGCCTTGCCGCCCATGCGCGAGAGGAGGGCGTTGATGACGGAGCTCTTGCCGACATTGGGGTATCCGATGACGCCGACAGAGATGGCGCGCTTGAGCTGGCGGGTGGCAGCGAAGCTCTTGAGGGCCCTGAAGAGCGTGGCCGACGTGCTTTGCACCGTTAGGTCGCCGTGATTGAAGGCGCGGGCGCCCGAGGCGGCGCCCGAGGCCCGCAGCGGCAGCGTGGGGAAGTAGCGGCGCAGGTAGACGAGCCAGTTGCGCAGCACATTTGCCGGCACCAGGTCGATCTTGTTGAGGACGAGGATAAGGCGCTTGCCACCCGAGGCCGCGGCCATGATGCTGCGTTCCACCTCCCGGGAGCGCGTGCCCTCCGGGTCGCGCGCGTCGAGCACGTAGAGGACCACGTCGGCCTGCTCCACCACTTGCTTGGAGACCTTGTCGTACGACTTGCGCGAGGACTGGCCGATGGAAACATCGACGGCGCCAAAGTCGCTGCCCTGGTCGCTGTCGCTGTCATCTTGGTCCATGCCGTCACTGTCGGCGAGTTCGCGATCGTACTGGGCCGCGGCGGCCTTGGCGCTGGCCAGCAGCGCGGCCATGGGATTCGACTCGTCCACATCGCCGTCATCCATATCGTCGTCGTCGTCGTCGTCGTCGTCGTCGCGCACGCCATCCACCTCGACGCCGGGCATCTGCTGCTCGTCGTCCTGCTCAGCGCCCGTCTTGGCCGCCTTTGCCAGCTCCTTTTTCCGCAGCGCCTCGGCCGCCTTCTTCATGCGGCGCTGCTCGGCCTCCTCGAGCAGCCTCTCCTTGTAGGGGAACAGGTTCGGGATGCCGGGGTCCTTTTTCAGCTTGGACCGCCATTCGGGGTTTTTGCGGGCGAGCTTGCGCTGCTTGCGCTGCTTTGCGGCCGACGCCTTTTCGACCTTGTGGCGGAGACGGGAGGTGCCGCGCTTCGACTTTGGTTCTGGTTAGTGTTGTTTGCGGTTAGCGAGAGACTCCAAGTTCAAGGAGTGCAGCCCACTCACTCTTCGGCTTGTTGACGGTGCCCGCCATTGTGTGATTGCAGGTCAATTCAAAGGACAATAGAGCCTTTGGTCGTTGACTGCTGCTCAAGCGCTGGAGGGTGGATGGATGGATGGAGGTTATGGCAGAAAAAAAATTGGGTGGGATGCAGATTCTGCCAGACTCTTCGCATTCACCGCCTTTGCATCCCCGCACCCCCACGTCTCTAACCGAAAGACACCAGTGCAAGGTACGTACCTAGAGGTTGTATTGCTGCCCCTGAATCGCCAGCAGCGAGAGACAACTTTCTGTATCACTCGCTCCTATTCTCTTTGCAAATCATCTTAAATGAATCTACTTGTCCTCTAGGACGTGAAAGCCATTTGTATTAGTCTCTTACCGCAATGCCACCGTCACCGGCTCGTCATGGCCTGCAACAGACACTCGATGCCGCCACGGCACGATACGTGCAGCGGAACCCAAAATCCAAGGCCCTCCACGACGAAGCCGCAAAGTCTCTACCGGGAGGAGGCACCAGATCCGTCCTCTACACTGATCCGTTCCCCTTGAGCCTGAGGTCTGGCCATGGACACGCGGTCACGACGGAAGACGGGCACAAGTAAGCCCAATGCTGTCCGCGACTCACCGCTTCCTCGGCAGCTCAACTGAGAGCAGCCTCGTCGATCTCCTGGGAGACTTCACGGCCGGCCTCTACGGACACTCTCACCCTGTAATTCAGGGTGTCGCGAGGCACATCTTTGAAGACGTGGGCCTGCACATGGGCGGGACCGTGGCCCAGGAGCAGTTGTTGGCCAGCGCCGTCTGCCAACGCTTTGGGCTTGAGCTCGTCAGGTTCACCAGCTCGGGTACCGAGGCCAACCTGCAGGCCTTAGCCGCGGCTCGCCACTTTACCAAGAAGCGCAAGATTGTCGTTTTCGCCAACGGCTATCACGGCAGTGTGCTGGGCTTCGCCGGTGGGCAGGCGGCTGCTAACAATGTCGACGTTGATGACTGGATTGTTGCCGAGTACAACCATCTGGAAAGCGCGGCCAAGGCGATTCGGAGCCCGGGCGTCGCCGCCGTGCTCATGGAAGGCATGCAATCCGCCGGCGGCTGCGTCTGCGGGACCCCCGAGTTCCTGGCCTGCGTCGAGCAGACGGCGTCCGAGGTTCGTTTTGCGGGGCCATGGATGGAGTCTCGAGGAGCGGCGGGTGCTGACTGGCAAAGGATAGGTCGGCGTGCTCTTCATCCTCGACGAGGTCGCGACGTCGCGGCTTTCCGCGGGTGGACTGGCAGGCATCCACGAGCTGAAGCCCGACCTTAAGAGCCTGGGCAAGTGGCTGGGCGGCGGCGTGGCCTTTGGGGCCTTTGGCGGCCGGGCAGACGTCATGGCCGCCTTTGACGCTCGCCTCGCCCCGGATGCCCTGCCGCACTCGGGCACCTTCAACAACAACACGCTGGCCATGCACCTGGGCCACGCGGGGCTCACGCGCATCTACACGCCCCGCGCGGCCGACGACTTCACGGCAAGGGGAGACGGGCTCCGGGCCAGGCTCGACGCGGCGACCGAGGGCACCAGGATGCACTGGACGGGCCGCGGCACGCTGATGAGCGCCCACTTTGCCGCCGACGGCGACGAGGCAAGGAAGCTGTGCGACCTCTTGTGGTTTGAAATGCTCGAGGCCGGCTTCTGGATTGCGAGGCGTGGGCTTGTTGCCTTGATCCTGGGGACGCCGCAGGATGCGCTCGACAGGTTCGTCGAGTGCGTCGGGGACTTTGTGTCGAGGAACGAGGGCCTCATCGCGCTTAGTTGAGAACAGTCAGCTAGCCATGGCCAGGGTTCGCCAACGACAATGGCAGAGCTAAGCATGCTGATGTGTGTGCTGTGAGTGTGAAGGTAGAGATTAGAGAAGACAAGACGGCGGCTGGTGGAAGGGCTTAACTTAAAGTGGAGACCTAGCAACAGCCTCGTGCAAGGCGGGCTTTTCATTGGCCAGTCAGCCAGCCCTTCGTCGCTGCCTCTCACTCATCTCGTAGTTTTTGTTCCGACTCTCCTCCTCCCTCCTCCCTCGTCCATCTCCTCCCTCCTCCCTCCTCCCTCCTCCCTCCCCTCTCTCCTCCCTCTCCTCTCTCCTCCATCTCCTCTCTCCGGGCCATTTCTACACGAACCAAGGCACTCGGAGAAGCCACACCGCCCACTCTCCGAAAGCGACTGAGACCCGAAAATGGACTACCAGAACCGCGCAGGCTCCAAGTTTGGCGGCGGCGGCGTCGCCTCGCACTCGGCCACAAACGCCGACCGCCGCGAGCGCCTGCGCAAGCTCGCCCTCGAGACCATCGACCTCGACAAGGACCCCTACTTCTTCAAGAACCACGTCGGCTCCTTCGAGTGCCGCCTGTGCCTCACCGTCCACCAAAACGACGGCTCCTACCTCGCCCACACCCAGGGCAAGAAGCACCAGACCAACCTCGCCCGCCGCGCCGCCCGCGAGCAAAAGGAGGGCCGCCACGGCCAGCACGGCCACCACGGCGCCTCGGGCCCCATCGATCCCGCCACCGGCCTGCCCGTCGCCTTTGGCGCCTCGGCCCCGCGCCGCAACCTCATCAAGATCGGCCGCCCGGGCTACAAAATCACAAAGATCCGCGACCCCGTCTCCCGCCAGCAGGGCCTGCTCTTCCAGCTGCAGTACCCGGACGCCGCCCCCGACGTCTCCCCCAACTGGCAGGTCACGAACGCCTTCACCCAGCACGTCGAGGAGCCCGACAAGAACTTCCAGTATCTGCTCGTCGCCGCCGAGCCCTACGAGACGGTCGGCTTCAAGATCCCCGCCCGCGAGCTCGACAAGCGCGGCGACCGCCAGTTTTGCTTCTGGGACCTGGACTCCAAGGAGTTTTGGATCCAGGTCATGTTCATGACGGAGCGCGAGGAGCGCTTCAACGCTGCTCCGGGCTTGACCGGCAGGAACTGAGGGGCCCGAGCTGGGCGGCGGACGCGCGCCCGCAGCAGCCAGCCAGCCCACACCGTGGATCGCGACGCTGAGACTCCATTATTTGTTCGTCATGGACGACCATTTGGTGCCATGTGTCGTTTCTCCACTCAACGACCGGCACACATCGACATCGACCCGCGACCTGGGCGTGCAGCTCGACTGGGAACCAAGTCCTTCGAGTAAGGGAGCAGCTCGCTGTAGATACATATATCACTAACCGTCATCAGTTACATCGGGCTTGGCATGGGAGACCTGGAAGGCATGGCGTCTTGAATTCGCAGGGATCGGAAAGGGGGGGTTTGGGATGACCAACTGGGCCATTCATTGCCATTCATCAAGGTAATGATAGCCCTCGACACCACGCTATTGGACCGGTGGCCTAATTACGAGCAGCTACATCGCTGCCAAACGTCAAGTCACGCTGCGCTCCACCGAGGAGCCTTGCGGAAACAGAGCTGTCGTTGCAAGCTCGAGCTAGTGACCGAGAGCTCGAGAAATGGAACCGGAACCACGATTGATGGGAGCGCATTGTGCACCCCTACGTCCTTGTTTCTTTGGTGCATGTCCTTGATGCACGTTGCCAATCTTCTAGCCGACTCTCCGAGTAGACGACCCATCATTCCGACCCCAAGCTCCTAGTCCATGTTCCTCCGGCGTCTTCCCTTATTACCGAAAGTTGTTATCGAATCGCTTGAAGGTGTAGCCGATAAAAGGCAGGCTCATCTCGGGCGACTCTTCCACCTGGCCACGGTTTTGCTGCAGAGCCTGGGCCTTGAGGACCGTGGCGTTGTCCGTCTGGTCGATTTCGTCCGTGGGGAAGTACGTTGTGTCAATGTTGGAGGTGAGCCGGGGCTCAAAGGGCGCGCGGATGCGACGCAGGCTGTCAAACTCGACGCCGCGGAAGAAGGCGTGGCTCTTGATCTCGTGCGCTCCACCGCGTCCCAGGCGGTTCTCTGTGTTACAGACCATGCTGGACGGAGGTGAGCGCCATTTCGGCCGTCAATCATTAGAGGGTTACGCACCTTCGAATCAGATTCTCTGCCTCGGCCCCCAGGGTAATGTCGTCGGGAAAGTACAGCGTCTGTCTCCAGTTGACGATTTTGCGGTAGGTGTCATGGCTGTCCTCGGCGCAAAACGGCGGCCAGCCGACGAGGCACTCAAACATGATGGTGCCCAGTGACCACCAGTCGCAGTCAAACGAGTAGCCGTGGCCCGTAAAGATCTCGGGGGCGATGTAGTCGGGCGTGCCGACCGTCGAGTACGCCATCAGTCGTCGTGACCGTCGCCAATCGTTGATTTGCGACCGGTTGCTGACGGTCAGGTTGATCTGGTCAATGGCAACCGAGTTGCGGTCGCGGGGGCGGTTTGAACGCCCCTGGAGCAGCTGCTGGTAGTAGTTATTGTCGTGCAGCCGGTGGAAGCCGGTGGAGAGGCCAAAATCCGTCAGCTTGACGTGTCCCCCGCGATCAAGCAGGATGTTGTCGGGTTTGATGTCACTGTCGACGGTCAGAAAGTGGCCTCATGGCACACAGCGACTCCTGCCAGACGGGCCATACCGGTGAATAAAGCCCAGCTTGTGGACCGCTTCGATGGCCAAGACGATTTCGGCAATGTAGAATCGCGTAATGTCCTCGGAGAAGATTTCGTACTTGATGAGCATGGTCATGAGATCTCCTCCGGGCAAGAACTCCATGAGCATATATAGGAAGTAGGTGTCTTGGAAGGTGGTGTAGAGCTTGACAACCCAAGGGCTGTCCGACTCGGCTAGGATGTCGCGCTCAGAGCGGACATGGGCGAGCTGGTCCTTTTTGAACATTTCCGTCTTGATGAGCGACTTCATGGCGTAGACCTTGCCGTCTCCCTTTTTCTGCACCAGCTTGACCTCTCCGAAGGCGCCCTTTCCGATGATCTTGACGGTGTTGTAGTTTTCGGGCTTGTCCTTTGTCCGAAGGAAGCGCAGATACTGGCCCTCTTTGCGGCCAGCCGTGGACCATAGCTGCTCCCTCCGGGCCGCACTCTGACCCGGATCTTGAAGCTTCTGCTCCAGCTCGCTTTGTCTGCAGAGGGAACGTGGTCAGCTCCGCCAAAGGCAAGCAGGGGGCGGGGACGACGCCTACCTTTGGTTCCGCTCGCGAGCACGCTTGACGCTGTCCTTGAAAAAGTCGGTGGCCAGCTGGGAGCACTTCTTCTGGTTGCTGTGGGAGTTTGGTCCATATCGATCGGGGTTCCTCTCGGGGGCCTGCTGAAAGTCGTGGGTAGCAGCCGAGGAGCTCTGGGAGGGCATCGGGGGTGCGTTCATGTAGCCATAGGGGGCCGGGGGCTGGCCGGGAGCACCGGCGGTCCTGGGGCGCTGGCCGGGAGAAGGGCCCCGGGCACCATAGCCGGCACTTCGAGTAGCGCCGCCGCCGAGGTTCTGATGGGAGAATTGATGGGCAAGGCCGACGTTGGGGTCATTGGTGCCGGGCGTGTTGGATCGAGCCTGATAGACGCCGTTTTGGGCGTGGGCGTAGTCGTTGCTAACGGCCTGGGGAGCGGCGGGATACTGGGCAGAGTAGGCGGCGGGGCCCGGGGCAAAGTAGCCTGGCGGGGCGTAGCCGGCGGCGTAGGCCTGGTGCTGGGACGGCAAAGGGCCCGGGGGCGGCTGCTGCTGGGGTGGCGGCTGCTGCTGCTGCTGGGGGTGATGTTGCTGCTGCTGTTGCTGCTGCTGGGCCGCGGCGTTTGGAGGGAAGACGGGCTGGGGAAAGGTCGAGGGAGTGGTCGGGTAGGCTCGGTCGTTCAGGGGCAGGCGGTCGTTGTTGCCAAAGTTGAGGTGAAGGCGATTGTTGCTGCCGTCCATCTTTGACCAGAGCGGCGGCAATGCCAGGCTGTGACAAGGCTGAGGCGAGGTGGTGAAGGGGCGACGAGGGCAACGACGGTTGGTAGGGGGAGGAGGAGGAGGAGGAGGAGACAAGGATGTGCTGGCGACGCTACCTCTAGGGGAGGTCGAGGGGCAAATCGAGTGCTGTAGGTGATGATTGAGTTAGGGCCGCAAAGGGGGGGAGAGGAGGAGGAACAGGGATGTAGGTGCTGGACATACAGTGCGGGAGGGGCAGTGAGACACTGGGAAGCCAAACGAAACGAAAACGCGGAATTGACGGTCGATCCGTCACGTCAGTCAATGCAATGGTCTGGCTTGTAGTCGTCGTCGAATTCCGCGAGGTGAATGAAGCCCGGCTGACAATGGACGGGCCGCCTGGCCTTGTTGGATTTCCTCGACTGCCTCTCTCTCGAGCATCAAATTATCACGGGCCCAGAGGGTGGCGGGGTGAGGTCAAGGCGGTGGTGAAAGCACGTGCCCGGCAATACAAAGTACATACTTGAGCAGCTACCTTCCCTACCTTAGGTACTGTAATTACCTGCCTTACCTAAGTTATCCAGTCTCCAGAATGAAATCCCAAGATGACGGCCTCCGACTTCAACAACTGCTTCAGCCGCCCGGGCACCCCTCCCTTGACTCAACTCGGGCCAACAATCCCAAGACATTCGAGCGAGTAATCCATTATGCAAGCCAGCTCACCAACCTGCTTCTCCGCCTCTCCCCCCCTCCTCTCCCAGCTGCCGGAGACGATGCAGGCTTGGCTCTCGGCCCGCATTGCTTTTGCACCCCCGAGTTGAATGCAGGCGAGCACGTCGGATGGGAGACATTCTCTTGAATTGATCGCCTGCACACTGATTCTCAACAGCTTGGTTGCGCACATGGGACTCGTGGTTTCCAAAAGCACGCGTCACTGGAGTTGCCAGTCCACCACTCCATCGTATCGCTCGAGCTGTTCGAGGACGACCTCGATGCTGCTGCTTTGCCCACGCCCAGCGGGAATAGCCCCCTCCACTCTTCACCACCTATTAGATTAGACCTCGTGGTGAGCTGTCAAGCCTTGACTCCCGTACGGCAAACAAAGGCGTCTGCGGCTGGACCCTTGTCCAACCGGACCCTTGTCCAACCGGAACGAGGTATCTCCATTCCGTGCCGCTTGAACATTTTCTTATCTTATCGCAACATCGCGCGCATCTGATGCGCCTCTTTTTTTCTCGTCGCCCAGCTTTGTCGTTTTTCTCTCGCTCGAGTGCTTGATATCCACATTCAACCGTGGACCAAACCCGCGGCATCGGTGCTATCCTCTGCTCCGTAGCCTCAAATGGCCGACTCCAACCCCGATCCCAAGCCGGCCAGCTCCGCCGCTTCCAAATCTCCTCCTGCAGCGGCAGCAGCTCCTAAACCTCCCAAACCTCCTGCTGCTCCCGCCGGCAACCCGGCCCTGCGCATGCTCGGCCTGCCCAACCTCCCGCGCAAGCTCCCCTCGCGCAACTGGCTCATCTTCTGGGCCGTCACCGGCACCTTGACCTCGGCCATTGTCTACGACCGCCGCGAGAAGCGCCGCGCCACCGCCCGCTGGCGCCGCGCCGTCGAGCCCCTGTCGCGGGAGCTCGTCGCCGCCCCCAACCAGCTACCGCGCAAGCTAACCGTCTACCTCGAGGCGCCCCCCGGCGACGGCCTGCGCGTCGCTCAGGACCACTTCATCGAGTATGTCAAGCCCGTCCTGGCCGCCTCGGGTCTCGACTGGGAGTTTGTCCAGGGCCGCCAGCAGGGCGATGTCCGCGCCGCCGTCGCCGAAAAGGTCCGCAGGGCGAGGATGGCCGACGAGAGGCCGGGTCAGGAGCTGCCCAAGACGGACGATGCGCTGGTCGAGGACCTGAGGAAAAAGATGGGGGTGCCACAATACGAGGGGGTCAAGGGCGACATTGTCATCGGGCGCCATACGTGGAAAGAGTATATCCGGGGCCTTCATGAGGGCTGGCTAGGGCCTCTTGATCCTCCTCCACCACCGCCGCAGCCCGAAGCAGTGGTCGAGGCAGAAGCGCCGACAACAGAGGCTTCGATGGCGGATGCGGCAACCGATAAGGAAGAGGGCGACAAGGAGGACAAAAAGGAAGACAAAAAGGAGGAAAAGACCTCGCGGCCACCCCAGCCCCCGCCGCACAACACGCCCGACGACTACTCCTCGGCCAGCCTGCCCGCCCACATCCCCGCCGAATTCTCCCCCTCGGCGCCGATCCCCTTCCCCCACCGCCTCGGCTTCACGCAGACGTTTGTGCGCCTCGGCCGCTTCTTCAACCGCCGCTCGCTCGCCGACCACGTCGGCCGCGACGTCGCCGCCGTGTGCCTGGCCGCCGGGCGCGAGTGGCGCGAGGCCGCCGACGGCCAGCACGAGCAGCAGCTCGCCCTCGCCCACGAGGAGGCCGACTGGCCCAAGAGGGTCTGGAAGGATGGCGACGGCGACGGCGACGAGCAGGCCGACGACGCCGCCGTCGCGGAGCAACCAAAGGAAAAAATCTGGACGGCGCCCGTGGTGCTCGACGGGCGTATAGCGCAGCGCATGAGGCGCTTCGAGATGACGCCCGAGGACCAGGCGCGGGCAGCTGCCATTGTCGTGCCCGAGGACGAGGTCGAGGGCTGGGTCAAGGGGAGCTTAAGGGGGCTGTGGCGATGGGGCGCGAGGGCGTTTGAGAGCAAGCCCCGGGGGCCCAATGTCGGGAACCTCGACGACGATTGAGAGGGCAGAAGTAGCCGCCATGAGGGGAGGGGGGATACAGGCCCTGTACTATCATCATACCACTCTTCTCGCCTCTCTCTCGTTTCCCTCTCCCCCCGGCGAAAGGGGAGAGGGGGAGAGAGCTTTGTATAAAGAACAACTCACCAATGGCCGGCTCGATGTCAAGAGGTGGAAGGCAGCGCGGGAAGCCGGAGATCAAGGGCGGACAAGATGTCGCCGCCCATATTACAAGCCACTCTTACATATCGCGGCAACATTGCCACTTCTTCTTCTCTTCTCCTTACCAAGGTATGTGTAGTTCACCAGACAGATGGAGAGGGTCGCATCGTGTATGCCTCGTCCGATTGTATCCCCCATCAATCACTCTCGTCGGAGCCATAGTCGACCAACGCCGACAGCGCCTTCTTCTCCTTGGCCCGCTCGCCAGCCGTCCCGCCGCCCTTGACGGGGCCATTCCCCGCCGGCGGCGAACCCCCCTCGGCCGGACCGCCCCTTGTCCGCTCTCCCGGGCCCTCATCGCCGCCGGCACTGACCCTGCGCCTCAACCCCCTGATATCCCTCTCCCGCGCACTCCTCTTCCTCTTCCTCCCCACTCCCCACTCCCCCGCCTCCTCGTCCACCTCGACGCCCTCGGTTCCCGCCCGCTGCAGCGGCGGCCGCCCATCGCCGCCCTCGCCCTCCTCGTCGCCACCCCGCTGCCGCTGCCGAAACGCCCGCAGCCCCTCCTCCGTCTCCCGCCTCACCCTCTCCTCGTCGCGCCGCATGCGCTCCCTGACCTCGTCCAGAAACCCGGCCTCGTCGTCGTCGAGCGCCCGGAACTGGTTCTTGAGTTTGTTCTTTTCCTCAAAGGCCGCCTGCTTGGCCGCTGTTTTTGTTTTTTGCCCGCGCACGTTAGCTGGATTCGGCCGTGGTGCTTTGAACATGCTCTCCCGAAACAGGGGAGGCTGAAGGACAGAGTGAGAAGGGGGAGAAGGACGAGAGCAGACAAACCCTTGTTAGCTTGCAGAATGTCGTAAAGAGACTGCTCCCCCCCAGTGGCAGCCTTGAGCCGAGCCTCTTCGCGGCGCTTGCGCTCGGCCTCGAGTTCCTGCTGGACGGCCTCCCACTCCGGGTTCTTCTTGGCTCCCGACGCCGCCGCCGCTGCCGCCGCTAGAGGTGGCGATTGCCGCTGCTGCTGGCTCGAGGCGTCGCCGCCGGAACCTATCGTTCCCCCGGACACGAAGCGACTGGTCATGGCTCCTTCTTCTACTCCTCCCCTACCACCCCCTCACGCGCTCTCTCTTCCCTTGACACCGCCGGCTCGGCTTGTGGCTTTGTATGCTCGCTCCAGACGCCGTTTGCTGCGCGGCTCATGAGATGCTTGGCGCGCTGTCGTGAGCGATGAGATGTGCGTGCTTCCGCTTCTGATGGCTGATGCACAGGCGCCGAGCCGCCGGGAGGACAAAGTGCCCGAACAGAGTGGAATTCAGATGAGCTGCCCGCCAAGAAGCCTCAGGTTGCAGGATGGGTGGTCTGCGGAACACCAATGGATTCAATATCGGTACGGGTAATGGGTGAAATATTCTTGAGTTTGAGGCTCGAGTGAGTGCGAGATTGCATGCGTCAAGTAAGTTACTTCCCCAAGTGCCTCATACCAAACGACGGCTTCCCGAATATCAGCCGACAACCGCCTCCTTCAGCTTCATCACAGCAACGACCAGCATGCAAACATGACAAGGTCGACGAGACAATCTGTTTAATTCGTTTCGCCGGCGTTGAATCAGCGCGCAGTAGGATGCTCAGACTTTGTGCTCCCAATTCTCGAGCCCATCGCAATCCAACCGTCTGTTCGACCTCTCCCTCACTATTGCCTATTTTCCTTTGCCCTTCGTCCCATCCACCATTCTCATTCTGTAGCGTCTGTAGCGGCGCGCCCATCCATCAACCAGTCCGTCCTCCATGGGAAAAACAAATGCCAACGCCGCAAGCACAAAAAGGAGCAGTGCCATCAGTCTGCCAGTACCGTCCGTCACCTCGACCAAGGAAAGAAAGAGAGGCCTAGGAAAAAAAGAAGAGCTTCACGAAGAAATGAACGCCATTAAGTCCCGACGCACAACCCCGCCAGTTCGAAAACCCCGCGCGTCTCTACTGATGCCCGCCCATGAAGAAAAACGTTTTAACACAGGTCAAGAAAACAGCCTCCAAAGTGCGGTGTCGTTTGCCAGAGCGTTGCCGATGGAGTAGCGTCGCCCGTCGAACCATTTTTGGAGGCAGAATGCAAATCCCATGCAATTGAGGAGAACAACCAAGGCCGTACGCATGTGCGCACGACTCGCCCGAATCACCGTTTTATCCGCTCGACGCGATGCATGAAAAACCCGTTTCGTAAAATCTCATATTTGTCTCATGGGAAACTCCCGAGTCTCTTCCAGTCGACTGGCGCACCGCAACGTGCGCTGTTCCAGGCTTTTTTTGAGGGGAGAAAAGAATCTATCTCTCGTCTCCGTCGAATGACCGTCGCAATAAGAGCATTCTGAGTGGCGACATGGCCGTTCGAATGCGATGGACTGTGCGCGAGACAGGCCCGTCTCAATCCGCACCTCATTTTTCTCAACACAAATGAAAGCCAAACACGCCAGATCGTTTCAGGTGTTGCCCCACAAGGCGGCCAAATCATCGTCGCCGTGAGTCGTGCCTGAGGTAGAGGTGTCGGTTACTGCCGTGGCGGTGCCTCGACAACCGTGACCTGCTGATTGCGGCGAACATGCCAACAAGATCCAGGGGAAGCGCAACGCTTCGGCATTGGGATACGGACCTGCGGCGGTCAGACACGCGAGTCGAGTGCCCGAGACGAAAATGTCGTTTTTAGAATCTATCAGGACAACCGATCCGGGAAGCTGAAAAACCAAGACGCCTGAAAATGACCATTAAGAGCCTATATCGAGGGTGTCGTCGCTGCGCCGTGTGAAATCTCTCCCCAGCCCGCACAGGCCTCAGAGGGCCGCTCGTGCGCTGAAAGCAGGGTCTGAGGCGACGGGCACAATCGACTTCTCGCCTTAAAAAAATGTACCGAAAATGGTCGCATGAACAATTTGTCGTGCCGAGGGGTATCTGAAGAGAAGACGTCGTTGATGGGGAAATGAAGAAAAAATTCGTATCCATTATGCGGACGCCACGACTCTTTCGCTTTTTTTGAAAGATGCAAGGGGGTGGGTGGAAGCGCTGTGGCTCCGTCGTCAACCGTCGCCACTGGAGAAAGGCACCAATGATGGTCGTCAACCCACGACCGGCTGGCCGTAGCCGTGGGACATGAAGTAAGGGGTCTGCTTCATCGGAGCGACACAACTGGGGCAGCTGCATTCAGCCATGCCGTGCTCCCAGGCGCCAGAGTTATACGGGTATTGCCCGTGATGATAGGGTGTCTGGTGGTTTGGGTAAAATGCATTGTGGCCCGAGTGCTGGGGGTATCTGTTGGCGTACTGCGCAGTGGCCTGCGCAAACCACTCGTTGTAGCGTGCGTTGCTCGACGTCGCGGACATGACGTATTCCGGCGTGCCGTAGCCAGAGTCTGGGGGCGTCAGCGGAGCACTCCAAGGGTTGTGCCCCCAGGACCCCTCACGAGACCGGTAGCCTTGCTGCGCCTTCATGGCCTGATAACGCTCGTACTCGGCAACTTGCTCCTGGACATAGCGCGAGTGAGGCGACTGGCGGTGATTGTGGTAGCGTGCAATCTCCGTGTCGATTGCTGGTACCAGCGACACCAGCCTTTCACGGCTAGCCTGGGCGGCCAGGCGCTTCTTCATCTGCTGCCACTCACGCCAGTTGTCGAGCCAGGCCTGGTAGTCCTTGCTAAGGTCAAGGTTGACATAGAGCCGCCAGCTCATAGCCTGGACCCAGTCGAACTCGAGAGCATTAAGTTCCGAGACGGCGATTCCGCTGACCTCGGACCAGGAGCGGTTCTGAAACGTATTGTCGTCGAGAAACTTGCTACCCAAGAGAAGCGAGACGGTAAGATATCGCCAGACTTGGCCTTCGGATGCCTTGAAAGGGCCCTGCTCCTTCATGGCGTTGATTCTCTTGGCGAGGTAGTTCATACCCAAGAGGATCGTAGTGCTGGGGAGCCGGGTCGAGGTAAGGATCTGGGACACAAATTTGCGGAACGGCGTCGTAACGGTGGCCTCGGGGGTCACCACTCGGGTCGCCATCTCAGCAACATATTCGGCCATCGTGTTGACCTCATAGTCGAGGACGGCGCACACGCCTCCGGGCATGATGACTCAGATGTGAGGCGTCCGACAAAGACCGGATTGATCTTGGTCGGAGTGTAGAGCTGAAGACGTGAGACACAGGAGTGCGGATGGTCCAGAGGAAGTTGACGCTGCTGTGTTGGGGCAAAAAGAAATGCAAACGAGGCGCGAAGAGAACAGGCAAAACTTTTATTTGCGTTGTCCAGCCATTTAACGCCTGAACTATATTGTCGTATTGAGTGACAATGTAGGCGAGTGGCGCAGAGTTCTGCCTGAAGTATGTTGCGAGGTGCCGGCCAGTACGGATATGTTGTGGGGAGTCTGTGTCCCGGGTCGTGTGATCGTGGATGTGTTAAATGGTCGTTGGGGATGTGACACGGCTGCGAGGCGCGGGAGGGAAAGCAGGGAATCAAGGCGCTCTGCAATTATGGTCAGCCGGGTTTCCTGCCAGACTGCAAGACGCTTCAGCGTGCTCTGTTGATGTCGCAACACGAGGCCGCGGCACACAACAGTGTTCGAAAAGGGGATGCTTGCTGAGAATCGCAGAGCCCGCACCGAGGCAAACCTGGACAGCGGGATGCGCTCAGAAAGCGCTCAGGTCGAGCTTGAGAGTTGTCTTTGGGCGTATTCGATCTGGTCGTACAGGTTCGGCACTTGTTTGCGCCTCTTGACGCGGCGCGATAAACTGTTGCCGTGGATTGGAAGGCGAGGGACGGTGCTCAAGACCGGGTTGCCAAAATAAGGACAGACCGGAACATGTAGACCAGACAAACCGACTAGGGAAGACAAAACGTCGCAATGCTAGCTTACCTGTAAGAGAAGGCCGTCGACGAAGGGAAGTGAACCCCGAAGAGGTGGAATGCCGACCAGTGGACGAAGCGATAACCGACGACGACCACTTCCACCTCAGTCGACCCTGAGGGAACACGTGCGCGAGACCTGAATCCGATGGTCGACGAACGGTGACGAGTTCGTGACGGGGGTTGTCGAAGGCTTCGGCGGATTCGGTTTTCCGTGGCGGAGTGAAGAGAATGGGGGAGGGCGAAGGAGAGAGAGCGAGGAGAGGAGGGTTGAAGAAGAAAGAGAGAAGAGAGAGTGTGTGTGTGGTAGGTGGTAGGTCAGGATGGGGGTGTGGTATGGGGCGTCAAATGGGGATTAGGAGGATGGGACGGCGAGGATGATGAAGGCTACGGGCGGCACAGCCGGCTGTATCAGTGGGTGGACGGGCAGGAGGAAGGGCAGAGATCGGGGACTGTAGGCCATACATTACAGTACAGTGGATAGGTTGGGTAGGTAAGTACAGTAAGTACCGGCAACTTTTTTTTTCGTTCTAGTCTGGTTGCTTGGCCCCGTCCACTGTTGCCGTGTCACCTTTAGGTTCTGTTTGTGTGGGCGCAACAGATGACGCCCCGGGTACCTCCCTTGCCGGGCGACGGTCGGCTGGGGCACAGGTACCCCCCCTGTACTGCGTACTCGGTACTCCGTTCCGCCTCCTCGTAAGATACCTGTACTCGGTACATGCCTGTTGTGCTGCGAATGGGGGAGGAGCCAGGGGCTCCATCAAAGCTGAGCAGTACGGCGGGCTGATTGACTGCGGCAGGGTCGCAACACATTACCTCAGGCTTTCCTGCCTCCTCTGGCCGCCCCTTGCCCCCCACCTGGGCAAGTGGCACACGTAGGTACATGTATGTACAGGTACGAGGTGGAGGCTCCCGGCCGCGGGTGTTGGGCACTGGCAACGGGGACGGGGATGGGTACTGGGGACTCGCCGTGTCTCTGTGTGCCTCTGTTAGGATTGCTAGGGGTGCGTCAGCGGCCCTCGAGGCACGGAGAATGGAAGCTGGCAGCCCCAGGCTACGGGGGAGGGGGACAGGGGTTGATGGAGTCGCCACCGACTGGCGCAGCGACTGGCTGGCCATCCAGTCGTCCATCAGGCTCTCTCTGGCTTTGGGCATCAGGCAGAGAAAGCTTCGGGCGGCGCGTGACTTGCCGCAGTGTCTGACTGTACAGTACAGCAGCGGCTATACTTCGTACCGCATCCTCTATGAGCGCATGTACCGTACTGTACATGCCTTCTCCTTTCTTCTTCTTCCTCCTCCTCCACCTCTGTCGCGTCCGAGGAACCGAAACGCTGGCCCCCCCCACCCTCGATTTGCATGCGTGGCGAGCTGGCGCACAAGACCGCTTGCTCTCCATGTGGCAGTCCGTGCGTGTGTGAGAGTGAGTGAGGAGAGTGCATACTTGGCGCTGGCTTGAGGCTGACTGAGCCAGCGGAGGGAGACTCAGGGCCAGAGACCCGGGGCAGAGACTCTTGGCCAAGACTCGTGGGCTGAGAGGCTCAGGGCGGAGAGTGCATCGCAGCTTGGCATGTGCCAACCTGAGGTGTCTTGCTCAATTGTGCAAGGCCTTCGACGACACGAGTCACCCGGAGGAGATGGCGCGGAGAGAGAGTACTGCATGTACTGTACAAGATGCGGTACGTGTGCTTGGACAAGCCCAGCCCACACAAACAAACACAGCCAAGGGCCATCCCCACAGCCCTGTGGTTTGATTGGACACAGTCATCCGCCACCCACAACAGCCCCCAAGCATCTGTGTCTTTGCTGGCCATCACAGTGTTGTTGTACGCAGGTGCCCTTGCTTGACTGAGATGTCAAACTCCACTACAGGGTATCTTCACTCTGTCTTGGCGGGAAATATCTGTCAAGCGAGAGGGGGGGATTTTTACAGCCTCATTTCACCCGAAATTATAGAGATGGCTAGCTTCAACCGACCGACTAGTGCGAGGCATGGGCAGCGTCACACACTGCAATTTTAGTTCCTCGGCAGCCTGTTGAAGGAAGAGAAGTATGTATGTACAGAGTACTGTAGTTTGGGTAATCCCCGTCCCGCTTCGGCGCAGTAGTGATACTCTGGCGTTATCGGTGGGTATGGCATCGGCCATAGTCTTTTATTGAACCTTGTGGGCTGTGCTTGCACTGCTGACGCTCTCTTCGCTGCTCCTGCATCCGTCTCCCCTGTTTCTGACGACGGCGTACCACCCAGGACGGCCGCTAGTAGCCTGATGTGACGCAAATGAAGGCCCTAGAGGCGTGGCTCTCCAGTTTATTTAGGGGGGTTTGGGGGGGCATCACGCATCAGCGGGCCGGCAGGACAGTACATGTACAGTATGCAAGTACCTGATGAGTGCACGTGTGGGTTAGTCGTGAGGTGGGTAATTTCTAAACCGGCCCCCCCAACACACGCGCACTCGGCCTTGCCCCTCTAAGCGGGTCTCAAGGTCTGACGGGTCCTGCGAGGCTTCCGCCAGTCATTCGTCAGCCTTTTTTTCTTTTCTTTTTGTTTTCCTCACCATGGCCATACATCCATCCATCCTTCTCGAAGCACCGACCCAGAAAAGGCGGAGGAGAAGAAAATCCTGCGAGTCACACCCGAGCGGAGACGTGCATGCAGCGCTACGCCAACCACCCAAACGATGGCCATTGCCTCGCCCTTTCGCCTCAGCAGCAAAGCCACGAGACGTCTGCCTCCAGGACACGTCGCTGGCTGATCGCTCGGCCTGTCTGCCGTCACGGACCTCGGTCCCGCGGCAAGGCTGGCTGACTGTCCGTGTGCGTACTATTCTGTGATTCGTGCTATACTGTACTCTGTAAAGTGCGGGAAAAAAAACTTGGCACCAAGACAGCTGCGTCCATGACGATGACTGGACCCATGCCCCGTCATCAAATGTATAAAGTGCGCTGCCTATGTATCCGCTATTTTTGCACACGTACCTTGCCGCCCGCTCTGGCGACAAATATACCGTCTGACTGCCTTCGGCAAACACGGAGTACTTGTTATTACACCGCAGACGTCAGAATGATGCTCTGCCTTGCAGACAGGGAAACTTTGTTCCAATGACTGAGCAGACAAACGCCAAGGCTTTGGTTTCTTCTGGCGGTGGCGAAAACGCCGACCATCGGTTTAGAATTCTGGCTGCACCAGGGGGGCCCGCCCGCGGGAATCGATGCATCATCGACTGAAAGCACAGAACAAAAAGGAATCCTCGACCAAGCCTGGCGTTTCACCTGTGGGTATCGTGCATGGAATTTATGAGCACTGTGCTATGGGCACCCACAGCCCCGTGTAGCACAGTGTGGGTTTGCCTACACGCCAGTGCCTTCATTCTCGACGGGGCAAGCAGATCCGCTGCCCGGCCACCTGGTGAGGAAGAAGGAAAGAAAGAAATGCACGGAAAATGCGGAGAGGGGAATCAAAATGCCTCAGGTCCACCACACCCGCTTGCTGCAAGATCACGTAGCGTGACTGGCCCCTCTCTCGGTTCTGCTCCTGGGTTGCGCCGGCTTGGCCCTCTTTGGAAGCCGGGTGAGGATTGCGGACGAAAATATTGGGATTTCCATTACGCGCAGAAAAAAGGACGGATGCACGGCCAGCCGTCGAATTATCGTGACCAAGATAGACACGCCCGTCATACGTATTCTAACCAGAAGCCGGAGAAGCTAAGTTAATGGAGGAACGGCGACCAGCTGACTAGTTCTCGACCCGGCAGTACGCCGAGCGAGCCCTTGCTTTTTTTCCTTTTTTCGGAAGACTAGGCTCGGACAATCCCCTGTCGTAGTCTTTTTTTTTCTTCCTCGCCTGCGTCTCCTCAGGGGTGAGCGAGGGGAAGGGATCTCCAAATGACCCAGCCGTCCAGGAAATCGCTGCTTCTTGTAGCCGCCCATGTTTTAATATAGCAATAGCACGGGATGCTTGCTTTAATATAGAAACCTCGTGCGTGTCTGGCCCATCCATATCCCTGTGCGGTACTTTGTGTGTTGAAATCACGCGTCGAGATTTAATATGGCCGGAGATACCTGCCTACCCCGAGCAGTGTGTGTGCTGGTTCAGAATGCGTCACAGTACCGGTATTCGGCTCGAAGGGGCCTCCATCGTTCGTCGTGAGTTGGTACTGTACAGAGTGATGCCGGGGTGGGGAAGAAAGGGCCGTCTTCACCAAGCTGCGAGATGGATGCAAGGCGGCAGCAGTCGGGGCGCGTGACACACGGGGCCGGATCATGGTTCTGGTTCTTCACGGCTTGCCGTGTCACCGACTGACCGGTCCAGGGCCAAGCCATGTACATACATACTGTACTTGTACTGTATCTCTCGGCAGCCATATCTCCCAGCACACATACATGTACTTGGTAATGCGCACGGCATGCGGACTGTACGGATGAGGTGCGCGTACTGTAATCTTCCAGGTCGAGGAGGGGCGATTGTAAAGCCCGAATTCTCCCTTGGCACCAATGAGCATCGTTTCATTTCATGACGGTGGTTCTCTGCACAATTTTACATACGATACGCCCACCTTGCTCCGTACATACGTATTGGCCTGGCCGATGGGATCCACGATTCTATCCTTGATACGGACGGATACGGGGCTCGATGTCCGGGTCATTGCTTTTGGGAATCTGGGTTTCTTGGTTTCTTGGATTGTGACTTCACGGCGCTCAGGGTGCTTGTTGGGCGTGACAAATGCTCCCTCGGCCCAAAAATACACGGTAATGGACATGGCGTGGCCTTCTGTTGGACCCGTCGGGAAAATTCACCAGCCCATGATGGCTGGGCAAGGCTCGCCGTAGCGATGGGAGGCATGCTTAATAAGGCTATATGGTCCCCGTCGCCCGAGCGGGGCTGAAGGGACGTGTAGAGGTTGGCCGTGCCTTGTATCCGGTACATGCACGCGGTAATGCATGCGGTACCAGCATTGAGAAAAATAAAGGCAATTAAGGGTCATCGTACTGTACGAGGATGGATGGAGGAATAAACAGCAGGGAAAAAGGGGGTGACGTGGCCCATGTGGAGCATGTTGAGAGGTTGGCTCCGACATGTCCTAGGACAGGGCCTTGAGAAACCCGACGAGACATAAAAAAAAAGTCGAATTTCAGGGTCCTCGAATTCCCATGGGCATATCTTTGGATATGATTTGGGGAAAGACGAGAGACAGCCCCCCGTGGCGTGTTTCACCAGCGCCACGCTCACAATGCCACTGCTCCCTCGTCGACTTGGCGAGACCCAGAGCCAGTCAGTCAGTCAGAGTGCATTGGGAGAAGGTGCATGGGGAGAGAGAGAGTGCATGGGGAGAGAATGCATGGGCAGTGCATGGGGAAGGGGTCATGGATGCATGTCATCCGTCGTCCTCTGACCGTCTCTGTCGCTCCCTCGGGCCTCGTCCCGACAGATGAACCCTCTCCGGTCCATGACTGTGTGCGTGCAGGAAAAGAGGACGACAACTCACCGCAACATGCGCTCTGTTCGCTGCGTGCCACATCTGCAGGAGGATAACTTACCTACCAATACGAAGGCGGGGGTCAGGGGGGCCCTCGGCGGAGCACGGAGCAACACCACCGGTGCGTGGCCTTGACCGCTTACCCTACAGCGGACATGCTTTGCCCATCTTTGCTGCCAACCCGGGCGCATCCTACCGTTTTTTCCCTACTCCGTAATATCGCAAGTCGTCTCTCGCCACCCGTGACGTGTCGTCATGTCGATGCCGTCGAGCCAACCGCCGGGCCATAGCAACGCCGCCGTGAATCACCTGCGGAACGAGAGACCGACCCCTGGAACCTGTTGTATACCGCGGCCGCGACTGGTCAACTTTGCAGCCGACCGACCGTCGTCATACCTCATCGCCCCCGCGAAGCAGGTCGGCGGGGGAGCAAACGGCCACATGGACCTCCCTCGCCTCCCATTGGGCGCTGTCGAGCTGGTTCGATGGATGGATCGAGGCAACTGCGAGACGCTCAATCGGGCTGCGCCAAAGACAGCGGATGACCACTCACTCCCCCTTTTTTCCCTCGCTTGTTTCTTCTCCTGTTTCTTCCGTCGCTGTTTCTTCTTCCCCTCTTCGTCCACCCTCCTCCCTCTCTGCCTGCCTGCCTGCCGAAGGCTGGGGTGTCTCGTCCCGATGCCAACCGACTGCCCCCCCTGGGTCAATCTCATCCGGTATCTGACAGCCAGCAAGATGATGGCGTTGGCATGGCGGCAATGCATTGCCGTACCCAGCCATACCTTACCCCCTTCCAGTCGGCCGGTGAGACACGGCGTATTTCTCTCGACAGGCCAGAGACAGCACGTTGACTCTCTACTTGATCATGTCAGGACTGGCTTGGTTGAAGCGTCAAATCATACCGTTGCTAAATGACTTAGTTGTGCTACAATGCGATCGGACGCGTGCTCTCCCGAATACCCGGAACCCTCCCATCCAGGAACGGCGGCGAATAAAAGTGAGACCTATCCAACCTGGCCCTCGCTGCCCTGGCAAGGCCAAGTTTGCCTCGCTCCAGCCTCGGCGCCAGTCCGTCGATGGCGTCGAGGGTGAAGCTGTCCATGTCAAAAGGGTCTTCGCGAATCATGCGCCTGCTGCGCAGCGTCTCGACTATCTGCGCCTCCTCGGCCGTCAGATGCTTTTGCACGTCTTCGAGCCCCCCTACATCTGTCGCATCGCCTTTTCCGGACTCGAGGCCCAGAGCCCTGAGCTTCTCGAATAGCGCGTCCTTTTGCTCGGGGGGGACGTATGTAAAGGCCCTGAAGCAGAACTCAAGAATCCTGGACATTTCCGACTGTGTCGTTTTCCCCGTCCCGTCGGCATCAACAGAGCCTTGGATAACTGATACAGGCCAGTTAGCCAGGGCCACAACGGCGTGATGCTATGGTGAGATGGAGGCTCCAAGGCTTACTCGGCTGAAGAAGGTCAAAGGCTCTCTGGAAACCCTCCTCATCTACATCTTGAATCACTGGCTCCTCCTGGGAGCGAATTTGCTTCGTGGCGCTGCTGACCGCCAAGAAGAAGCGGGTGTAGCTCTCGACCGTCTTCTTGGAATGCCACGAGCCCGCCGTCTGCTCGTCGCAGTCGCCCCTGAGTGACGCCGCAATCGTGACTGCCGCTGACAGGCCCCCCGTTATGGCCAGATGGACGCCCGACGAGAACAACGGGTCGATAAAACAGCCGGCGTCTCCGCAGATGCGTGCATGCGGCAAGTGGTAGCTAGATGAGGTGTAGGACCAGTCCGAGGCCGACTTGATATCCGTAGCTAGCCTGGCCCCTGAGAGGAGTTTCTTGGTCCTGGGCGCCAGCTCGAGGGACTGCCTGTAGAAGTCCAGAGTCGACGGATGTCCAAGTTCGCGCTTCTTGTCAGTCGCCATCTGCTGGTCCTGCACGATGCCAACGGAGCGAGTGCCATCGTGCAGCGGCATAAACCAGCACCAGCCGCTCGCATCTGCATTCCTCAGTCAATCACGCACGGGAAACTGGCATACAAGTGACGAAACCCACCTGCCAATGCCTCAAAGTATGGCGCGCCTTCCATGTGCGTCCCGCGGCCGTATACATTGTCGCTCTCCCAGTAGGCCCAGTTGGCGACGTTCTTGAAGTTCCGGTTAAACCTCCTACTCCTGAGATATTTGGTGCTTAGGATGCCGTGTCGTCCACTGGCATCTACGAGGTACTTGAAAAATATGGTTCCGGCAGTGCCATCTCTGCGGATCCAAGTAGCAGCCACGGGTCGGCCGCGGTTCAAGGCCTCGTTGCTCTCCTCTGAGCTCGGGCTCGGTTTGTCGGTGCCTGGCTCAAACTGAATCGTATCGACCTTGGTCTCGTCAAGGATGTGTGCGCCGCAAGCCCCGGCGTGCCGGAAGAGCAGCTCATCGGACTCGGACCGGACCAGGTTCCAGGCGTATCCATCAGGGCCGCCAGCCGCAATAAAGTCGGTATCTAGGCAGACATGAGCTGATCAGCCACGGCTCCTGACGATGGACGGGGGACTTACAGGCATCTGGCTGAGACTGGTTGAGCCGGAAAGCTGCACCAATCTGGCCGTCGGTCAACTTTGATATTCCGCAACCCAGCAAACAAGAGGAGACTACCTTCTTGTAGAATCCGTGAGCATTGAAGGCGTCGTCAAAGTCTATAAACTTCAAGAAGTGGCGTAGCGAGGGAAGCGTGCTTTCTCCGATGTGATATCTGTTACGGTCGAATAAGCCCACCAGAAGACATACAGGACTGCTTGCTTGATTATCCTACTGACCTCGGGAACTTGTCCGCCTCGAGAAGGACCGTCTCAATCCCCTCGCGCGCCAAGCAAGCAGCCGCAAATGAACCCGCAGGGCCTCCCCCGATGACCAGCACTGTACAGTTCTGCGGAACGGCCATGTTAGCTGGGATGGGTGGGTTGAGTGCGGAGATTGATAAAGGGGATATTCAGATGGCCAAATTTGACGGATGTAGGCTGAGAATGAGCCGAATAGGGTTGTTCAGAGGTGAGAGAAGAGGCATGGCCCAGCACTTACAGTCTCGGAGTCTCGATTCTTCTATGGAGGGGCATCCTCTTAACATCGGAGTCTCGATGCTTCTACAGAGGGGGATCTTCTCTACCGTTGAGACAGCAGAATCGAGCCGAGGGGTGGATTCTGTCGTCCCGACGGTAAAGAGGGTTGCAGTATTGCAACATGTCTTGTCCCGCACTCGCTTCACTTGCATGTCGCCAGTCACGGGACGTGCGGCTGATCCTCCAAGCGCGTCATGCATACAAAATCGAGGACGTCTCGTTGCTAGCCTACTTGATGCAAGGCCATGTCTCCGGGCTTGGCCTTCGAAATGCGTATGCGTACGGACCTATAGTACATGAGAGGCTGCTTGCTGTGCCGTGTGTGCTGTTGGCCGGGCCGGGACGGGAAGGTAGCATAGGATACCGCATGGCATGGCCACCGACCAGCCACTAGAACGGTAGAGCATGTTGTATTTAACTTGTATGGTAGAAAGAGAATGAAGTAGCGGGACCGGCTTCTCCCTGGAGTCCCTTCATTAACATGCCGTTTCAAGTCAGCTTCCCCTGAGCACGGGAACAAACACCCGCAGTACGTGAATACCGCGGTCCCAGAACTCAAGAAGCTACCAAAACACGTCCACGAGCAATCGAGAGCCCTGTTGAGAGGCTTGCTGTTGTCCTCATCCGAGGCCGGCCCCAGACCTAGATCAACGGGCAGTAGCAGTTGGGCTGTTTAATCTCCCAAGTTGCTATTATCACAGCCTTCCCCTCCCCTCACCTGACCAATACAATCCTTCTAACAGTGCTTAACCGATCTAACTACCCGGGATCAAAATTCTCGGCCCTGAAACTTCATTCTGTCGCTCCCACCCAGCCGGCGGCTCAGGACCCCTAACCTCCACCATCTGCGGCATTCCCGGCCCGTCATGCGTTTGAGACACTATGCCCGGCGTCGCTTCCGGGCTGTCTGCGCCAAGCTCCTGCGGTGGCTTCGACTGCACCCAAACTGGCGAGGGGCTCCTGTGTGAAGATAGCCTGCATGAATCGTGCGGGTCCTGGCTGTAGCAGCTGTTGTGTAGATTCGGCCTGCCGGGGGACTGAGGTGGAAACATATGAGAAGCTCCGCCGCCTGTCTGGTTGACTACAGGCATGCTTTCCGGCTTGGCCGGTTGTTGACGTCGAAACAACAACCACATGCCAACTGCTAGCAGGGCAACAACTGCTGCGCCGATGCTAATGCCTGCTATGGCACCTGCGGAGAGGCTAGAAGAGGTTGATGGGTTGGCCGCCGTGGTAGAGGTCGGTCGGGGAGTTGCTGAAGATGCCGAAGTTGTTGGCAGCACCAGCGCTTCAGTGCTGCTTGGAACCGCCGAGTTGAGGCCATATGGCTGCACATTGGCATATGCTTCGCATTGGGCATTGGGTGCGGCCAGAGGGCAGTCCTTTGCAAGGCAGATTGAGTATAGTTGACCGTCTTGCGGTGGCGCGCACCGGGTATTATATCTCGCATTCATAAAGGTGGAAAGCGTCTCGGCATCGGGGTCTGAGAAGCCATAGTACTTGCTGGCGGCAATAAGCTGGTCGATGAAGTATCCGATGTGGGTATGGTTTAGGTCCATGTATTTATGTACGTAGGCTGGAGTAAGAGGAGTGAAGCTATTTTCTAGGAAATGTTTTGCAAGGCTGCAGCCGTAGATCTTCCCAAAGGCAAAATACCAACGAGAAAACAGTTTCCTGGAGTAGAGAATGAATGATGAGCAACTATACCGCGTCAGAGGTGTATGTGACTGACTCTTGATTTGTTCCCTTTTTTATTTCTGCCGTCTCGGTAGAGCTATTCAAGAAGGCGATTAGCGGCGCAGTACCGCCTCCGTCGAGCCAGTCGACGCCGACAGCTTGGCCATTGAAGTTTGTGATTGCCTCTGTCCAGTGTCGTCAATTGGAATGGTCAGCGAGCAAAGGTATCGGGACCTGCCAGGCTGCCATACTTGATCCGTTGAACCACGGCCGGAGGTATACATCATGACCATTAAACCGCCCGTGATTGAATATTCCGGTACTTTTAGTCTTGTCGTCGGTAAGTCGGAGTGCACCGCCGCCAGCGTAGGCGTAAGCAACGATGCCCTGCATCAGACGCAGCTGCGTCGTGCTGTTACTCGCACCATAGCGTTGAGCGGCGTAGTAGTCACAGATGGACTGGTTGCTTGGTCGATCGGCGAAGACCTCTCTCCACGAGAGGGAAAGGAGTAAAGGGACGGCGTAGTTCCATGGCATGCTGGGCATGATTCTGAGGCGGCACTTGGCAGCTTGGGTATCAAGAGGGTGTCGTCAGCGGCACAAGACCAAAATCGCGGGGGATTCTATCATTCTAGTATTATAGACGCAAGGGGACGCGGGCAAACAGGGGGCGATGCACCGAGGAAGCTTTCAAAAGGCTCATGCCGCGCTAAAGCAGCCCCGGTAAGGAAAAAGAAACGAAGAGAGAGACCCCCATGTCTATTTCCCTTTTGCTGTCTCTCGCCGAGGCTACGGCAGGCAGCATGCAGCCAAAGGAAAAACCGCTGATAATTAACCACCTCACTCTCTCGGACAGACGAAGCAAACTCGGCCACTTTTCGACTTTTCAGAGGGAAATTGTCGACAAGACTGTCTATAAATGCGGTCCCGATGAGATCCCGTTTCCTAGACGTGGCCGCAAGGAAGCTGAGAACCCGGCAGCTGGCCGGACGAATATACTCAGGATGCCCAACATTTATCGGTTACCCGATAACAATTGCGGGCACCAATCATGGATATCTGTTGAGAAGCAAGACATGTGCGGCAATTGCAGCGCACCTTTCGGAGCGCGTTCCACTTTGGTCTGCGTGGTAACTGTTAATAAGGATGTGCATCACGGACGAAGCTGGAAGCATGGAAGAATGATCAACCTGATTGTACAAATCCATTCCAGTGGCTTCTTCGACGCCATCTTCGATCTGCTATTTCCAACAGAAATAGTCGACCTTGAGTCGCCCTAGTGGGATGCCCTGGAAATTATCCTCGACAGAAAACGACTTAATACTGTAGGTTCGACTAGAAATCTAGACCAGTCTAGACCTCCAACTTGGTGCGTTCTTGGTATACGGGGTGTTGTTCCTTCTCCTCGACCCCTTGGGCAGTTGGAGGGAAGATTTTTTCTCTCTTTTGTTTTCTCGAGCACGAGCTTGCACGACGCCTTGTTTCTTTTTCCTCGGCTGACGAGGCGCATGACCGCGTCCTGTTTCAGGCGTCTGCACTTATTTAGATGTGTAGGACGGACCAGGCAGGCAACTAGGCCACGCCAAGTTAAACCAGGATTCACGAACCGGCTTCTCAAAACGTAGAGATAAGTGGCCATCGTCGAAACGGAAGCGAGGTAGGAGGGCAGCAGAGTCCCGTATTCGCCTACTATTCGCTCGGTCGCTAAAACGGTGTAAACTGACAATGCTCCCACTGGAGTCCCCCGTTCCGCATCCAACTCCTCGAACAGGAAAACGTCCAGGCCCTCAACGGGACCCGATATGACTATGACTACCTCCTATCGCTCTTGCCAGCGACAGACCGCGTAGAGTCTGGGTAACTTGGCCACCCCGGCCTGTTAATCACTCCGGCGCCCCGGGGCACCGGGACTCGGCCGACATGACGATCCACTTCCGGCCGGCCGGCCGCGGGGATGATACTAACGTCGGAGGCGACAGCATTCTTCTGTCTTTGTATAGCCAGACGTACGTTGTGGATGGTATACTCTACCACAATCAACAGCTTGAGACCTGCGTTGCCTCGGGATACTTTGTTCTGAACATCTGGCTCACTCTGGCAGCCGTCCCAAGGTCTGACGAGATTGAGTGTGTGTGTGTGTGTATTTTCCGTCCAGAGACTTTAGTCGCTCAGGTCTCCTATCGGAGCACAGGACGTGCTGAGCTGATCTAACTATTCCCGACCGCTATCTGACAAGATCAACCAGTTTCCCTTGTAAAGGCCTCATGGTCTCACATAACGACACCTGTCCACGGGCAGTTGTCTCTGCTGTAGACGCCACTAAAGTACATCGCAAGATGTCAGTACAAGTGTCCCGGCTGATCCTCCCGCAACAGCCGTCCAGTCAGCTCATCCAGCATTTCGACGGCTCAAGGCGCTTTTCGTTCGTGGCCCTCACCCGTCAGCGGGATTTTGGGCAGGTGTGGTCAACCCTTGGTTTTCACCGGTCATAATTCTCTCATCCCTCTGCCAAAGCTACCAGAGCTTTATATCCATCCTCAATCGCCTGAGGAAAGGAAACCGGCCGAGGGGTGGCGGCAGGGAAAAACCCTTCGAAGGAATC
This sequence comes from Hirsutella rhossiliensis, assembly GCF_020360975.1. Classification (NCBI taxonomy): domain Eukaryota; kingdom Fungi; phylum Ascomycota; class Sordariomycetes; order Hypocreales; family Ophiocordycipitaceae; genus Hirsutella; species Hirsutella rhossiliensis. Next base: position 636,869 of record NW_025408687.1, on the reverse strand, counting down.
AGAGGCTGTCGAGCAGCTTGCCTTCAGGGAGAAAAACCTCCGCGACCGGCCACCGTTGTTTAGAAGAGCTTGTCTTCCAATACCCTTGGCTCCTTGGTTCCGGAGGAAGCCATGGGGTCCGAGTGGACGTTGTGTCGGGACCAGCTTTGCAGAGGAAGATGAGCTCTCCAAAGTCTTCCTCTGTGCTGTTAAGGCCCCGATGGGGTCTCACAGCAAAAGCGTGGTCGGGTGGCCTGCAAACCCTGCCCCGCGTAACAAGCCGCTAACAGCTCCGCGGGGTGAAGAATTTTTACAGGGAGAGTTGTCTGACGAGATTGAGCGCCGGGTACCGGTGGGTACCGGGTAGCCAGGATGTGGCCGCCGGTGTCGAGATGACAGATTTCATCACGAGATGCAGCACGTGACACTGGCTACGGCACTGCGACGTGGCTCTTTGACTCGGAGCCGCATTTGCAACTTGGCCAGACAAGAGACCCCTTCCTTCATCTCGACGACACCGCCCGTCTCTGTCTGACCCCGTCTCTCTCGCTCTCTCTGGCTCTCCACGACTGCGCCTTCTTCCCCCCCCACAAGCGTTGCACCTCACGCTCGACGCTCGACGCTCGACGCTCCCCCGTCCCCGGCCTCGACCCCAGCCTGCACCATCACCGGACCGTCTTCGCAATGGCAGACCAAGCCGAGAGCCTCATTGAAGTGCCGCGCGAGTTTGTCAAGGAAGGCGTCCAGTTTATGCACAAGTGCCAGAAGCGTGAGTGCGCCCAGCTAGCGGACTGCAGCCATGGGCTGGGTGCTGACGGCGATTCGACCATGTCGCGACAGCCGACAAGAAGGAGTTTCTCAAGATCTCGCAGGCCATTGCCATTGGCTTTCTCACCATGGGCACCGTCGGCTACATCGTCAAGCTGAGTATGCGAATGCCCGTCCCCTTGCCGTCGCGCGTCACACCGTTGCTGACGCACCTGCGTCTCCCTCAAAGTCCACATCCCCATCAACAACATCCTAGTCGGAGCCGCCTAGAGGATACCAGTTCGAGAATCGGAGGCGTTGAAGGACGAGAGCGAGGACATGGGATCGGCATTCCATCTACGACGGGGGCGAGGGCCAAGTATGCACATCATTGACAGCATCGGGAGTTTTCACGGGCAACGCGGGCAAAACCAAGCTTGGCACACTTGGGACACGTAAGCTTGGCAAAGGCAGGCCGTTGGCCATCGGCCGCATCGAATGGAGGCTAGACAAGGGCCAGAGATGTAACGTCTAGACATGGGAGACGGGGACCAGCGTGTGTAATGCGCATGGACTAATGTACCAACACAAACCAGCAGCACATGCTTGACAAGGCTGTGCACTTTCTCCAAGCGTTTGAATGCGCCCCATGAGCTCGGTGATTTGAAAACAGGGGACGACATCGCCCGTTTGGCCTCTGCGATGGCGGCAGTTGGAGACAGGGAGAAGCAGAGACGTGGAGCCGGCTCTCGGTTGAGCATGATGGCCGGGTTCCAAGGAAACTACATCACGCGGAGAGACAACGAGTGCGGCAGAGGAGTGTGTGAGAAACAGGGCTATCATGATTACAGACTCGATGCTGCGCCGTGTCCAATGGCCCCGATTCCCCCAGCGCCAGAAGAACAAGATGGTCCTATCCCGAGCCGGATCAACCAACCGTACGGATATCCTGCGGATTACGTCGTGACCAGGTGCACGTCCGAGACGGCCTCTGCCCTCCCTCGAGCCGTCATTCGCAAGCCCTAGTCCGTCTCCTCCTCGACCGTACGCTTGGTCGTCAGCGCCGTCAGCGGGTCGACGGCGAGGGAGAGGGTGTCGCCGGCGAGCCTAAAGGCCGTGTCGACGCCGGCCTGGGCCAGGTCGACGGCATCTACGCCCGCGGGGTTAGCAGGTCGACGAGAAACGACACTCGGGAGATGGGATAGGACTCTGATGCAAGGAGGAGAGAGAGAGAGATGCTGAGGAGGGAGGCATACCACGAGGCTCGACGGGCGCGGCGGAGACGACCGAGGCGGCGGCGGCGACGAAGGCGACGATGCCCGTGGTCTTCTTCATGGTGACGGCTACGTTTGTTTACGATGAGAGAATGAAGGGTTTTGGTGGTGGACGCTGGTGTATGGACGAGCAACGCCGTGGGGGGGAACGAGTGGTGGGTGCGTCGACTGCTTGATCGTGTATAGGCAAGGACGATAGCGAGTGTGAGTGCGAGGTTTCCGGATGGAGAGAAAAGCGAGGGCGAGGGCGCGATATATACAGCGCCCCGGCATAGACTCCAAGAGAGAGAGAGTGTGTGTGCGTTTCGAGGACCGAGGCGCAAGCACACCAAGCCCTCTCCTCTCCCTCTCCCTCTCCTCTCCCAACCCCGAACACGGGACGCGGCGCACACACGACCATGATCGCACAGTCAGTCGTCGCCGCCCCTGAAACAACCGACCGACCGACCATGGAGCTCCCGTCCTCGCCAGCACCCCTCCCTCCCCTCCCCCAAGCCGCGGCGCTGCATGTACATCACAGTGCCATCAAGACGGACCACGGAATGGCCTTGGAATTAGGAAAAAATACGAGCAACGTCCGCCTTCCGTTTCGCACCCCCCCCTTCCGGGGACAAGCAAAGGTCGGTGCGCCGCGCCGGTTCGTTTCGGCCGGCTCCGCTCGTCTCCACCTCCGCCCCCCCCCCCAACCTCCGTGACGGATCGGCAGGACAAACACTCTCTCTCCGAAGGAGCTCTGATTAACCACAGAGAAGAGGCAGAGGCCGTGACGGGCTGGTTGGTCGGCTGGCTGAGATGGCATGGGCCCGCCCGTCCGTGCCCCAACAGTGGCATCCCGAGCTTCACTGTGCACAGCATGTCGCCCCCTCAGCTGGGCAGTCCTTCATTTCCCCTGGCCGGAAGCTTCTCCCTCTATTGCTCCCCATTACATCATCGTATAACATCCCTCAACGGTTTCCCAGTCTCATCGTCAATCCCCCTGATGATTGCGCCTCCTCGTCCCCGCAGTCCACTGTCCGAGGGGGCCTTGGCGAGCTTCTCAAAGAGCCGGGCAGTGGCGTCAGTGCCGTCATGGATATCAGGGGCAAGAAACACGGCCCGCCAAAGATAGCCGAGCTCGTAGGCTTGATGAGGATAATTGCTTTCAGCCTTCCTAAAGTGAGCCATCTCCGTCTCGTCCACGGCCACTCCCCGGCCCCTGATACTCCGAACAGAGAAAAACCCTCTCGGTTGGCGAGCGAGCGAGCGAGAGCCACGATGCGTCACCGCCCCTCTGGTTTCCCTTCTCCCGCATTACACGCCCAAAACGCCTTCAACCACGCCCGTCCGTCCAGGTCCAGGGCTCGTCACTGGACCTCAACCGAGGTAAACGGTCAGTTTCCCGTCGCCACCCCCTCAGCCCATGGAATACGGCACAATGGCCTTGTCGATAATGGGATCGCGTCGCGCCATTTTCTCCTTCTCGGTGCCCCACCGCGACTTCCACTCCCTGTCCTGTCGCAGAGCCTCGTCAAACGCCTGCCGGCACTCGGGCGGCAGCAGCTCCTTGACCTCGTCCGACACAGACCCGAGCCCGTGAAAGGCCCCGAGCAGGTCCGCCGCGTCAGGCCTGTCCACTGCCGTCACCGCCGCGCCCGCCGGCGGGCTCTCGAAGTGCGTGTCCGTCACTAGCAGATTTCTCGAGATCCTCGCCGGCACCGGAGGGAACTTGCTGCCGCTGCTGCCGTCCTCTTCGTCCGCGCCAGGTGCCACCTGCTCTACCCGAGCCAGAGTCGGCTGCATAATGGCCGGGTACTGCATCATGTTGGTGTGAATGTCGTAGACGCCCGAGTTGTTCAGCTTGCGGATCGCGTTGATGCCCGAGTTGAAGATGCTGCCGATCCAGAGTCATCTTGGTCAGCCGATCCGTCCACTCAGGGGAAAAGGTCCACCCCTGGGCAAAGACGGCAACTCACCTGGCCTCGCGCGCATGCTCCAGCATCCAGTTGGTGTCGTTGACATTGACCTTGCGCTTCTTGTACTCGGGCTTGCCACTGGGCACGGGCACTGCGGGCACGCTTGTGTGGTAGACGGCGCTGGCCCCGTGCCAGGCCACGTACTGGTTCTTGTTGTAGGGCTCGCCCGGCACGAAGCGGTCGTCCGGGTCGGCGAGGTCGCCCTCGACGGCGCCGTCGGCCCTGGCCTGAGCCACGTTGTAGTCGTCGACGATGCGCTTGCCGCCGACGATGATCCTGGCGCCAAACTCGCGAAAGACTGAGCGCGCCGTCACGACTCCTATCGAGCGGCCCTTGTACGAGTGCGGGATGATCTCCCGCTCAATCATGTCTCGCTTCTCGTCCTCGTCGACAATGATCTTGTATAGCTTCCGGTGCTTGGTGAAGAAGAGGTAGCTGTCCCTGAAGCCCACGCACCGGGCGGGCTCCGTCGACAGCATATAGAGCCGGTTGCCGCGCCCCAGCACCGTAAAGGTTCGGCACCGGTACTCGCGCCCGCCCGCCAGGTTGCCCAGATTGTCCACCTTGGCCTCGCCCTCGGCGTCTTGGGCGAGGACGCACTCGTCGTCGACAATATCGGCCACGGTGCCATCGGCGTCCACCACCTGCTCGGCCTTGGGTACCGCGGGGCCTCCCTTGCGGCCGCCGCGGCCGCGCCACCCTCCGCGGCCTCTGCGGCGAGGCGTGTCGTCCGTCACCGTCACCATGGGGTCCCAGTCTGGCGGCTTGTTCTTCGGCGGCCGGCCCAGCCGCTTTCTTCGGATGACGGGCTGTGGCGGTGGAGTGGGTTCCTTGGCCGACTCCTCGTCCTTGCCCGTCGCATCGTCGTCGCCGTCATCGTCGCCTTTGACATCTTGATGCTCGCCGTCATCGTCTTCTTCGTCGTCGTCCTGCGCGGGGCCCTCCTCGGGCTCGGATGCATTGTCTGCGGTGCCTGCGTCGGGCATGGGCTCATCCTCGACGTCGACGAAGCCCCGGGGGGTGTTTTCTGCAGATGGGAAGAAGCAAACATTAGACTTGAGCTCTATTGGCGGCCGCCGCGGTCATACAGCTCGAAGCGAGACGGAGACTGCGGCCAGCGAGTCTGATGAGCAAGGAGGAGCAAGGCATGTCTTGGGCCCGAGGCCAAACCGCAACTCGAAGGACAAGGCGGTGAAGGGACGAGGCGTCATGGCATGCTGCAAGCGGGAGGCAGTCGCAGGAAAGGGTCAAATCGCAAACGTACCCAGCGCGGCCGCTGCCTTTTTTGCGGCAGCGCGGCCAGATCGTCGACCCGGCATGTCGTCGAGTTGATGATTCTCGCCCGCCCACAAGCCTCGTCTGCGGTTCGTCTATTGCTGGATCAGGACGTGGCCTTGTTTTCGAGCTCTTCCAAAATCCAGTCCGTCAACAATCCCATCGCAGGGCCACAGACAGAGCCGCGCTCACGATGGCATTTGGCTGTGGCTGGGACGCGACGGGAGGCCCGCAATTCGTTTGTTCCTACGCTGCCTATGATTGGTCTGCTGACTGTGACTCCTTGGCCTCATTTGGGTGTGGATATCAAGATGACACTGTAAATTTCGCACTGTACGCATTATCCTATTGTCACATTTTCGACTTCTAACCAACTCGTCCATCATCATCTCCACGAACAACCGTCTCATACACTTTGAATGCCTCCCTCTGCATTCCCTTCTATGGAGTTCGAAGCCGCCGCCATAACCCCAGTACATGCTCGTCGTTTCTCAACGCCCAAGCGACGAGTCTGCCCCTTCTAGTCCATGCATTCGCGCGTTCTCGGCCCATGATGCAACTCACGCCTCCTCTCGAGTTGGCCGGCCGTCCGGACGTTCCTTGTACCCTCTATACCTATGGCATCTGCGCACATACACATGTTATTTACTCATAGCGTGTCCCATCCACCGTTGTTAATCTCCGCCTCGAGCTTGCGGCTTATCAGGCTCGGCACCCCGTGATTCAACACCGTGTTTCGCACCATGGAGTCGTATCTCTTCTGGTTGAGGAACAGCTGCCGCCCGTGCCGCAGCTGAGGGTCGGTCTCGCCGTACTTGTCAATGTATGGCGCCGCCGTAAACGACCCCGACTGCCGAAACAGATAGACGGTAGAGCACTTGCGGATGTTGAGGAAAACGCCAATGTTCCGCTGGCATCTGTGTACATCTCCGTTAACCCCCGTGCGGCCAGCTCGTTAGGCCGACTCACCTGCGCATGTGCTGCTGCGCTCCGCCGATCCTGTTCGCCTCGCCGCTCACAAGATCAGGCTTCTGGCAACACGTGCTTTGGCTGCAAAACACCTCGCCGCAGAAGAGACAAATCACCGGGTCCGTCAGGTCCTTGCCCGTCGTCGGACATCGCCGTCTCGTCGCCTCCTCAATCAGGGTGTCGTACGTCTTCGGCAACCCGATGAGCTCAAAGATGCCCGGGTGGCTGACGAGGGCCGTTGGCGACATATCCCCCGATCTCTCGGCCCAGAGCGCTTGGTGCTGGACCCATCCAGCAACGAGAGGGCGCGTCGTGTCCGGCCAGCCGCAGGCAGCCGAGTTGCTCGTCAGCGACGCGCACATTTCGTCGAAGCTCGGCACGCGAAGGGCCTCAGTTAGGCGGTCCAGCTCGTCTGCGTCCGGGGTGGGCGAAACGCGGCTGTTAAAGTCCACACCGTACTTGACGTACAGAAACACGAGCGTCTTTCGCAGGAACGTCAACGCGTACTTCTTGACAAATGTGTACCAACCCTCGAGCGTATCGACTCCCGGCTGCTGGAAACCCAGGTCTCCCACCTCTCCCCCATCGGCGCCGTCCCTGGCATCGTGCGCGATGAAGCCGTACTCGGTCACAACGAGGGCGAAGTCGGCAAAGTTGTTCATGGCCATGTCTTGAGTCTTTCGGTATTTGAGCCCCTCCACCCACATCTGGAGGGGTATGTTTTCGTTCATGTGGTGGATGACCTTGACCAGCTCCGCCAAGTAGCATAATCTGACCAGGTGCGAAATCTCCACCTTTTGAGCGGCGGCGAGGCCATAGGCACATTCCACAAGAAACACAAAGGGGTCCATGGTCAGTATCGCCGGGAACATGTCCACGGGCTGGGCCGACTCGGGCTGTTGTGAGGGAAAGTACCGCGCCATGAAGAGCTGGCAGTGTTGCCGCTCGCAGTCTTTGCGGAACTCAGCCTCGATCGGGTTGTCGGTGACAGGCTGGCGGGCCCCGACCGACATGTATGACGAAGCCGTCTCCGAGAGAACCCGCAGATGCATGAGAACTTGTTCGGGAATCTTGTCCAGCAGAGTCATGCCCGGCTGCGCCTCTACTCCCCGCTGCTGGAGCTCTACCGAGGATATCGTGAAACCCACCACCTGCACAAGCGCGTCGCTCGAGTGCAGCTCGTCTCCGTAGTCAGCCTTGTCATCGTCGACGTGCCTCGTCAACAGTCCGTTGACCTGGACCGTGTCTCTGAGGCGCCGATAGGCGGCCACGAGATCTCCCAGTATCTCGCTGTTGGGAGGGCTGACACCTCGAGGATAACCGGATCCCAGTGCGCCGCCAATCGAAAAGGCCGAGTTGACGGGCGTTCCTAGAGCCGATGTGTGTGACTCGGGAGCAATTCGAGTCCAGATGGACCCGTCCGAGATGGGCAGATTCCTCAGATTTTCCACGAGGCTCCCCGGCATGCTGGGCGTGTAGATCTCTGGCAGGCCAGGCCCTTCGACATCCCGAGCCTTGCTACCCCCGACGCAGTACACAGAAGCCATCTGCTTCTCGAGGAATTCGGAAAAGGAGCCCTGAGGCTGGAGGTAGCCAGGGTACGACTCCTCCAGGCCCTTCCAGACAATGGGCAGGAAGGCATTGCCTAGAGCCTTGCAGAGTGGGCAGACAAACTCGTTGCGCTTCGTGTCTTCGGGATGATGCCGCGCTATCTGGTGCGTATGCCTCCGGTTTGTCGCCTCGTAGTACACCTCGAAACAACGAAAGTGCATCATGTGTCCGCAGCCGCTCGCCACTGGCCCAGGCCTCGCGAGATTTCCCGTGTAACCTTTCCCGATCGTCTGTCGTTCCGCCAGAAACACATCCCCCTGGAAATTGAGTTTCTCGACCATCTTCCGATTCTCGCGAGCGATACCAAACGGCCGAATGTCCTCCGCCGACCGGTCGAGGCTGCATGGAGTCTGAGAGGCTTCCCGCACATGGTCAGGATCCTGGAAGTTGGTCTGGCGAAGTATGCGGCTTTCGTTCACAAGTGCAAACGTGCCGTAGAGGCGTCGATCATCGGCCTCCTCCTGACACAGGATGCAGGTCCCAGTCGGGTATTTCCAGCTGTGCTTGCGGTCTTCTGTCTGCTGTGCGTCATCCTCGTCTTCAAGATCGGACCCCCAGTCAATGGCGCCTTGATTCTCCAGGAAGCTCTTCTGTTGCTGCTGGAACTGTGCCATGACCTTTGCTTGACGGCTCAAGGCTGCCTTCTTCCTCCGCTCGCGCTCTTCCTCCACCGAGTTATTTGCGGGAGACGCCGTGTTGATCCGGTCGACAGCAATTCCCAGGTGCGCAAACGAGGCCTCGAATGCCTGCGGCCGCTTCTGCTTGAGGCGCTTCAGGACGAGAGCCAGCTTGGGGTGGACAGACTTGAACTCGTCCTTGGTAGACATCAGGTTCAGAAGCGACACAATCGTCTTCGAGTTGCTCGCTGTTGGCATAAAGTTGCTTCGACCCAGTTTGGTGAGTGCGATTTCAACAAACGAGCCCGACGCGGCTGCGGCTGCTCCGGCCTCGTCTGTCTTGTCCTCGAGGATCGCGATGAGAATAAGATGCAAGACCACCTGCAGAAAGGTTTCCAGTCTGGTAAACGGCACGCTCGGTGTGAACCTGTTGGCCACGAGCGGATACAGGAGAGAGTAGTAGACGATCTGCGCAAACATGCCGGTGCCGGTGAAGTCTCCGAGGTTCTCGAACAAGCCCGACGGAATAGGCCGGTGCTTTGGCTCATACACAATCTCCTCAACCATCTTCCCAGTCTTCTTCGCCATCTTCTTGCGATAGGCCATTTCCGACTCCTCTCGCTGGTTCTTGTTATAGTGCGCAATGTACGGATCAATGTCTTCGATGAATTCATGGCGCAGTTCAAACGTGCCCACATCTGAGACGCCCTCGGGCGGCTTGAAAGTGGCCATCTCATCCAGGACGTGATGGAAATCTTCCTGTTCCTGGTACTTTTCGGGGAGCTTGTTGCAAATTTCGTTGAAGGACAGAGGCTTGAAGCACAGAACGTGAGTAATGTCCCGGCGCATGGCAAGAATCCGCGAGTTTGGTTGGTCCTCGGGCGCAATGAGAGAGGTGCGGTCGCTGAGAAGGACGATGAGCAGGTGAATCATGTCCTCGACGACGTCGAGGTGCTGGGTATCATCCTGGGCTTCCGACTTGAGCTCAAAGAGCCCCTTCACCCAGCCATCCATGCCGAATCGGTCGATGATGGACGCCAGCACCCGGCTGGGGCTGCACACGACCATGGCGGTCTGCAGGAGAAAGATGTCTCGGTGGTGAGAGACATCTCTCTGCCCGACGCCCCGGTAGGTGCTGGCCTGATGTCGCAGGCTGATGCCGTTTCGAACCCACATGTTGGCCTTGATCTGGGCAAGCCAGGCACAGACCCGGAGTGGAAAGTCAAAGGCCGCCATAAGGTAGTCCTCCGGGTCGCAGTCTCTTCTAAGGACTTGTGGCCGCCCCATCAACCTTGGCTTTGACTTGAGCTCCTGAGAAGTAAAGCTCATGAGGGTCTTCAAGTTCGACGCGGGTAGCGAGCGCCCGCACTCGATGAGCCACGAAAGGGTATAGTGCAGAGCGTGGTGAAAGCTGATGGAGTCCTTCTCCACGACGAACTTAACGACGTAGTACTCGGCTCCATTGTCATCGAACTCGAAGTCGCTCAGCTTTTTGTACTTGACCTCGTCTTTGATCTCGGCCTGCTTGAATCTGTGGCGTTCGGCTCCGATGGAGTTCAGAATCACAGTTTTTGCGGTGAATCGAATGGCTCGCTGCAGGTAGTGGACTTCGTCGGGCGGGCAGTCTCGGAAAGCCTCTGCGAGGTTGCGAGCCTGCAGGTTGATTTGCCGCGTCACCAACGAGGCCGTGATCCAAGAGTCGGCCTCGTACTCCACGTGCTCGGTTACAGCCCGCACGTTGGGGCCTATGCACTGATGAAGCTTAACCAGATCCAAAAACTGCATCAAGTACCGAGGCTCGCATCGCACTCGTTCCTGGACGTGCACGGAGCCGAACAGATACTTGAGGTCTTGATAAAAGTGGTACATTCGTCGATTCGTAACCGACCCGCTCTCGACCGCCAGGACGGCGTCGGGAGAGACATCCCAGGGGTGGCCGACTTGCCGGGTCGTCAGGAAGGTGTAGAGAATGGCCAGCAGGCTACTCAAGAAATTGCCTCGCTCGACAACCTCGGCCGTTATGGAGGGGGTAGTCAACATCTGAAGAGACAGGTTGATGATGGAGTGGTCTGGCTCTCGATCACCGACGAGATACAGCTGGGCTAGGATGGTGTACAGGCTTGCGAAACGGAGAGCCAGAACCCGCTTGAACTCTGGCATCTGCACTACCGTGGAGATGTACAGGGAACGGAGGTCGTTTCGGACCTTTTTCCACATCCTCAGGTCGAAAAGAAGCAGCCAGTCGAGGCGGACGCGCTGAAAGACGTCTTCTGCCGGGGGCACATTCTCGCGCTGCGTATAGACGGCCGGAGTCTCGATCCAGTATCTGCCGGGCCTTGGGGTGACCTGTTCGGTCTTGCCAGGCGTCTTGGGGATTTCTACGTTTGCCTTGGCGTAGATTGCCGGCGCGATGAGTGGCTCTGCCGTGTCCGAGTCTGAGGGTGTGCCGTCTCGGTCTCGGATTGCTGCGGCCCGAGCCTGCGCCGGCGGAGGCGGCGGAGGCGGGGGATATCCTGCCATGGTCGCTTCGTCCTCTTCCAAGGCTTGGTCTGGTTGAGTCCAGTTCATTCCAAGGTCGGCCACGTCTCCCCTAGCATCGACCATCATGACGTCTTCATCCTCGTCTTCGTCGCGGCCCGCGGTGGAGCTCGTGGTGGAGCGGTTTTCATCGTCGCCCTCGTCCATGTCGGCGTCATCGGCGTCATCGTCGTCGTCGTCGTCAGCTTCGTCGTCGTCTTCGTCGTCTTCGTCGTCATCGTCGTCGTCGTCTCCGAAGGCAACCTCCAGGTCAGCCCTGTTCCCGGCGGCCGCCTGCAGAGCCAGGATGAAGCGCGCGTTCACGCCGTGCAGCCTGGTTCTCAAGTCGACGGCTTGTTCGTCCTCCTCCTCATCGTCAATCAAGCCCCGAGTGTGGATCGCAGGACTCCCCTGCTGCCACGGCCGCATGACTTGCTCGCACACTGTCTGCCTCAAAATGTGGTTGTCATGTCCGACGGTGCAGCCGGAAATGTCGCTCAGCCACTCCACGAGGGTACCGCACATCTGTTCACGAAATGTATCCCTGGCCGCCCGGATGGTGACGGTGACTCGTATGGCCTCCATGATCTTGGCCATGTGAAGCAGCTTGTCGATGTCGGGAAGGTAGGTGAGAATGCTGCGCCCAATGGCGTCGGTCTCCCAGGCGTCGCGGGCGGCGTGGCGAAGGGATTTTCGGCAGGCTCGCGCGACCTGATCCTGGACTTCTTGGACGGTGTGTTTCTCGTCGTTCCAAAGGATCAGGGCAAAGTCGCCGCACGGCTCGGCTTCATAGCCATAGTACTTGGACGACAGCCGGGAAGCCTCTTCGTCTTTGAGAATCGAGGCCTTTGACTTTGCCTGCCGGAGCTGTTCGGGCGAGCAGGAAATGACGTCGCAAATGTAGTCGAAGACTCTCCCGATGGTCATTTGCAGATTAGCCACGAGATCGTCGGGCAAGCCGGCCGTCTCCTTGCCCTTGCCCTTGTTGGCACCCTTGTGCATGTTGGAGTGGATAGTGCAGAGCAAAGGCGTCCTCCAGGCTTCATCGTCGCCGCAGTCGCAGCAACCACTATTGCCGACCGATATTTGAATGCGAACCATGTGGCCGGTGTGGTCGGTCGAGTCGAAGCACCTACTGCATAGGCAGCAAGTCTCATCGGTGCCACAGGTCCTGCACATGTAGGAAGCCTCGCCGGGCTTGAAGATGTGGCCACACCGCTTGCCGCGAGCCGCCTCTGAGTACTCGGCGCCCTCGACAGCACCCTGCGCGTCGCTCAGCCTCAGGGTGTCGGAAAGCTTGCCCGTGGGGAAGAGAAGCCGCATGTATTCATCCTTGCCGCCGGCCAGGGACCAAAACAAGCTTCTGAGGAGCTCGCTCGAGGCTTCTTCCGTGTAGCGGTAATTGAATCTGGCTGGCAGGTCCGCCAACATCTGGCGGAGCTGCTGCTCCTGTGTCGACAGTGGGGCCTCCATTCTCAGGCTCGCATGATGAATCCGATGACCATCTAGAAACAGCTCGGCGGTCGGCGGCGCGGGGGGTGGCGAGCAGGGCGGGCAGATCGCAAAGCCTACGTCCGGCAAGCTTCAAGGCACCGGAGCGAGGAAAGAGGCGCAGTGGACGACGGGAGGGCGGCAGGCGGCGAAACGGCACAGAGAAACTGCAGACAGGGAAAAAAGAGTAGGCGCTGAGTGTTTTGGTCGTGAGGTTGGCTCAGACTGGAGGGTGGCAGGTCGAGGTTTGCTGCAGGCGAGGTTTGGGGAGTGTGAGGAGTGAGGTTTGGGGAGGTTTGGCGCCCCTCGGTTCCACCGACGTCAGCAGCAGCAGCACCCGCAGAACACTTGGGTGCCCCGTGCTTTTTTGCCGCCCGCGCACCCGCCGCTGAGGGCCAAAGCCAGATTATTCAGACAGTCATCGGATTAGAAAATCTAGCTGCTCAAGATACAGCTGAAATCGAAGGCGGCAGCAGTTTCTTTCTTTGATGGCACGTGTCGCCGCGTATGCCGGTTCTACAAAGCACTCCCCTCTCGGCTTCCACCCAGCTTGGAAGAGATGAAAGTGTCTAAAACGCCGATTCCCATTCGTCTAGGTATAGCTTGAACACTCCTTTACAGACATTGAGAGTCATTCGCCTTGCCTCTCAAACAGGCCAGCGGCAAGTGCTTCGTAGGCCGTCCTTTTACTCGTCGTCTTCCTCGGCATTCTCGACGTATTTGCTTCGGATGTCCTTCCATTGACGCTGATTTCCAGAGTTAATAATTGCGCGGCTCAAGTAACTTGTCTCTATGCAGCACGTACGCCTCGGTTCAAGTTGTCCCAGACCCTGTTCATACTGGAGTTGAAGCCCCTGCGACACACGTTAGCCTCCTTTGCGCGCCTCGTCTCAAGGGTCACCGTACATCTCGAAGGCGAAGCCGGCGCCAAAGACAGCCGCCAGCATGGTGTAGTTCTTCCTGAAGAGGGCGCTGCAGTGTCGCCTGTTAACATCCGGCTCGTGGATGGGTCGTCGATGTCGGCCGAGACTTGCCTGTAGATTTGGCTGCCGAGGGACTGGGGAAGCGGGATTAGCTTGTGGTCGTGCTTGGGACGGCGGGGGCGGGCCTGGACGAGTCGGGAGCCTACCATGATGGCGGTTTGGCGCGATTGAGCACCTGCAGAGCGGGTTCGGAGAGGTTCTAGTCACAGCGCTGGCTGGGTGACTGTGCTGTGTCGGTTTTGGGAGGGTTGCAAGGCTCGACGAGGCCGCCACGGACAGTCACGGATGACTAAGATGTCTGCTTTCAAATGGCTCTGATTGGCTGTCCTGCGCCTCGGCTACAGTAATTACTGCATGGTCAGGATCTGGTCAGAGCAGGCAGGCAGGCAGGCAGGCAGGCAGAGTGACAGGGCTTGCCGTCAATTCGCACTTGATTTGTTTCTGCAGCCAGATTTTCCATCGCGGCCGCTGTCTTTCAGATGCAGCCCTCTTTACGGCTCATGGCAAGCTCTAACTAAGCTTGAGCACCGTCACCGCAAGCAGGTTGACTTGCGCCTGGAGCCTGTGGCCGCGCCTTCGAAGCATCGAGCCTGCAACTGGCGGCCAGATTCGTCACGCGGTCCTCTCCAGCCCCTGCGCTCGGGGCCATTCCTCCCTCTTGAATAAATCTCGTCGCCCTGTCCTGAGCAACGCGTGCTGGCATCGCCTTCGAGCTTTAACTTGACGGCCGCCACTTGCACGCTGTCGGCATTGTCCATGAGCTGAGTGAGCCTGGTGACGCGCATAAACATTTAACTTATATCCCTGCTTACACACGCAGGCAGCCGGGGGTGCGTGCGCACGGCACACATTCATCCCATACCTGTGAGGAATATCCCTAGACATCCAACCTGTAACTGGACCGCTACGCACCGCCACGCACCGCCACGCACTTCAAGCTTGACCTGGATAAGCCTCCGGGGGTCGAGCACGGGGAAAACGCCGAGACTGGAGCTTGCTCCTCGCTCTGCAAAGGAAAAGGGCGGGCGGGGTCTGGGCTTCTACTCCCATGGGGACTGCTTCTATAAGTAGTAACTCGTTTGAGAGCGGGGTCGGGTGGTCTCCTAAGTACGTCTTTCTAGACTGGGCACCTAGAAATTCGGAGACAGGGAAGGTCGTGGGTTCGAATCCTACACCCCTCGCCACCGCCTAGGATAGGGTCCGTAGGGAAGGTTCCCGTAGGGCATTACCTAATCTTAAGCGGTATATATTACACTTTCGCGCGGAGGGCTTCGCTATATATAGGAAGGTAAGGGTAACTTAAGGTTATTTTTCTGCTCCTTTAGTAGAGTTTTCCCCCTTAAGTAGTATATTAGGACGAGGGCTAGGGGTAACCTTAGTAGGGAAATCGGAAGTCACGGGCTCGGAAGTTAGGTATAGCGCTAGAGGGAAAGGCTAGAAGGGTACGAGCTTTAGGACAGAATATGACCTTCTTATATAGTGTACGGGTAAGTCAGCCCACCTAAAGTCCGGCACACCCCAACACCGGCACTCTCCACAACACCATCGCGTCGTTAAATACATTACATTGCAACCGCGTTTTCTCGTGCATCTCTTGCCCTATAATTATAAAATAAATACTATTTACATCAGCGATGCCTCGGCTTTCTAAGTATACCAAAAACCAGCTCTAAGAAGCACTCAAAGCTATTAAAAACGGGATACCTTAGCTTTATGCTAGTCGAAAGTAGGGTATTCTAAGAGGGACCCTCTACACACGTCTTAAAGGGGCTCTGCCTATTAAGGAGGCAAAAGAGGTATATTAGAGGCTTAGCCGAGAGCAGGAAAAACACCTTGCCGACTAGGTTCTTGCCTAGGCCGCCCTTAGGCTACCTCCAACGCATTATTAGGTCAAGGAATTTACCGGCCGCATCGTTAAGGCCGGCGGCGATACCCGTCCGCTTAGGAAGCAGTAGATTTTGGGCTTTTTAGCCCGGAACCTAGAGATTAGTACTATTAAAGGTAGATCTCTCGATTCTGCTCGCGTTAACGGCGCCTCTATAGCCCGTATCGAGGAATAGTTCTAATTGCTTAAGCTGCCGGCTATATAGGCAATCCTACCGGAGTCCCGCTTTAATATAGACGAAACGGGCATCCTCGAGGGCCTCGGCTCTAATAGTCTAGTACTAGGGAGCTTAGAGAAGCGAGAGACTCTTAAAAAGCGGCTAGGATCGTATTATTAGACTATAATAGTCGAATGCGTCTCTACTATAGGCCAGGCCTTAACTCCCCTTATAATTTTTAAGGGTTAAGACCTTTAATACTAATAGTTCCCTAACGAACTTAATTTTCTATGAGATTAGGACTTTATTGCCTCCCTAAAGGGCTAGATAAGTAATACTATCGCTATTTAGTAGCTAAAGTAGGTTTTTATCCCTTAAATAAGGCACTATAAGTAGGGCAACACTCTTCTTATTATTAACGGCTATAGGAGTTATTAGACTAATAATTTTATATACGAATACTTCTAGAATAGTATATATCTCCTTTTCCTACTATTATACTCCTTATATATCTTTTAACTACTTAATATCTCGGTTTTCTCGCCTATTAAGGCCGTATACCGACGTTAACTCGAGAAAATCGTATCTTTCGACGATATAGCGCTAATTAGCAAGGCTACCTTCCTTCGTATCTACTACGAAGCCCGGCAGGCTAGCCTAACCGAAAAGAATATTAAGGGAGGTTAGCGCGGGTCTAGTTTATGGCCAATTAATATAGTAAAGCCCTTATTAAGCCGCTTCGTCTTGCCGTAGCCGTTAACGCCGTTAACGCTATTAAAAAGGAAGAATATTAGCTCCTTAGCTAATAACGATGCCCTTAAAACGCCTAAACGATCGTAAGAAGTTCGCCGCCTTGTTATAGGGCTAGAAAATCGCGGTTAAGTTAACCGTATAATCCGACTACTCTTTAGCAAAGTTAGCCGCGCCCTTAATAATCAAAATTAGCAGCTTATAGCTGCCTAGCTTCGAATATAATAGCTTAAGCATTAATTGCATCGTCTACGGCCTCGAAAATAGAAAAAGGTTCTATAGGATCCTAATAGCCGGTTCGTACGGATTAATCAAGTTATTAAGACGAGGCAGCGGCTCGAGCGCATCCTCGAGCCGGCTACTATTGCCGCAGCCAATCAAGGCGCAGATTTTAAAGCTCTATGTGGTAGCTGGCAGCTTGAATAGCTAGAAAACACTATAATTGACTATCGTAACGTTGAAATGCGGCTTCAATTACTGTTGGAATGTGCCTGCCTTGGTGTTGTGGAGAGTGCCGGTGTTGGGGTGTGCCGGACTTTAGGTGGGCTGACTTAAATGCCCCCCTAGGTTAGTGCTCGGGGAATATTGATGTATATAGCGAGGGCTCCGGTCTGTTATGGCCCTAGAGGCTGCATATGGACAAATAAACTTGATCAACAACAGCTCGTTTAAGAAGGAGAAGTTACGGGGTATCAAGCTTGAGCTGCAAGGGCCGCGCGGACAATAGGACTTGGTGCCCGCCAAGTCTATACGGAGCATGCATTCGTCACTTTGCACGCCGTGCCAGGCGCTTACACAGGGGCATGGGCCGTGTTTTGCCTGAAGCAGAGGCTTTCTAGTGTGAAAGCGTCTGCTAGCAGAAGACACGCGTTGATTCAAGTTACTGGTGCTTCATTAGCAGCAGAATGACATCGATAGCCAGCTGCTTCCACGTTCGGGATGGATGAGTGCGATTATCGTCCTGGTTTGCGAGCGCCGGTGTGCTGCAAGTTGCCATCAACGGCCATGTGGACTAGTTGGATGCCGCTTCAAGGCGGCATGTACAAGTTTCCGGAAGAGAGTGCGTTAGAACGTTTCCGGTGCTGATGAGTGGGAGCCGCTCGAGATGGGCACGGCCACATGCTGGAGGGGAGACGCGCTGCCGGCGCCGTGCCATGTTTGACGCTAACAGCAGGTACATAATTAGTTACAGTAGGCCTGCTTCGGGATTGAATGTCAAAAGTTGCGGCAATTGCTCGATTTGGCCTTTTTACTAACGGAGAAACTAGACCCGATCGGACGGGCGGGGGTCGCATTAAGTGCAAATAGCCGTGCGATACCTTCAGAGTACATGCGAAAAGGGGGGCAGCAGAGCACCGTACCTGCAGCATCACGGGAACACAAACACCCGCAATCAGGTACGGACGGTACTGTTACTGAATCTCAACGCCTAAAGGCACGATTCGTGCGCCAGGGAAGCCCCAAAGGCAGTCGAATGTTGCCATGTGCGCCGTCCACATACATATGCAGACATGTACAGTACTAACACACAGGCCCCTCCTATTCCTGCAAGGCATGTAGGTACTGCACATGCTACAAGGCTGTGTAGGGGGCCGAGCCGCGCTAGGTTTTAAGCCCAGTGAACCCACCAGGCCCATCCATTATCATCATACTTACTATTTATATTTGCCTGCCGAGTCTAATCGTCCAAGGGGGTCTGTCTTCATAAAGAAAGGCGCTCGTCGTTGCCGCATCCCTAGACCCTAGCGCCCATGGCGTTACGTATGTCCTGACTTGTCCCCTCTCCCTTTCGTCTCCCGCCGCGTCGCCGCCGGTGCCCGACTCCCGCCACGCGTTGCCTCTCCAACGCCGGCGCTCATGTTCTCTCCGACCATGAGACGCACTTCGGCCTTGACAACCATCGGAGTCCTCCTTGTCCTCCTTGTCCTCCTCGCCGTTCATCTGCAGTCCCTCGGCGACTTTGCGCGCCCTCAGCTCGGCGTCGAGCCCTGGAAACCTGTCCTCAACCTGTCCCTGCCCGTGGCGGCTCAGACGTCGGCGGCCCATCTCCTGGCGCGTCCCCCAACAGCAGATTCGGGCAAAATCCCCCGGATATTTCATCAGAGCTGGAAGTCGTCGGAGCTGCCTTCAAAGTTTGAAACATGGAGCACTCTCTGCCGCCAGCGCCACAAGGACTGGGAATGGGTCCTCTGGACCGATGAGGATAACCTTCGACTCGTCCAGACCTACTTCCCCTCGCTCGAGGCAGCCTACCGAGACCTGCCCGGCGAAATCTACCGCGCAGACCTCGCCAGATACCTCTACATGTACATTTACGGCGGGTGTGTGTCCTCTGTCGCTCCCTGCCTGCCCAGACATGCCCTCTCGGGGAAGCGGGACGATGCGCTAACTGGACATGCAGCGTCTATGCGGACCTCGACACCGAATGCCTCCGACCGACCGAAGATCTTCAAGACGACTACGATGCCTTCTTCGACGGCCAAGGCTCGACGCCCATGACAGACACGGCCTTGTTCGGTCGGATGGGCAATGACCCCAAGTTTGAGCATTCCATCCCAAACGCATGGATGGCGTCGACCCCGGGCCATCCCTTCTTCCTCGCATTCGTCCAGTTCTTCAACGACAAGGTCAACGAATTGAAACAGAAGAGGAAGAAGCTGCCCGAGGCAGAGCATGTGACGGGGCCCGCCGCCCTGTACGCCGCAATCAACCGATACGAGAAAGATAAGGCGCGCTCCGGAAGCCGCCTCAACGACGAGGTCGCCAAGATGGTGCGCGAGGGGCCCTTTGCCCCCCTTCCCGACCGAGCGCACCGAGTGCTGCTGCTGCCGAGCCACTACATCTACCCGTATAGCTGGGGCTCGGACGGCTCCAAAGTGCGCAAAAAGTGCTGGGTGCTGAGCAAAGCGTTTAACGCTGAGACTTGTAAAGAGGCGCTTGAGGTGGAGCGCAAGAAGAGCATATCAATCACGTACTGGAGCCATACCCATACCCCGTCCGGCCATAACAAGGGCAACATGAAGCACCTTGAGGCGGACTCCTGACCCGATGCCTGCTAGACCGTTGGGGGCTGCCGAAAGCTTACGTGCATGCCGCTTCGGATCTGCTAGTGTACATTATCTCTGGCCCGCCGCTGGTGGAGGCCAAGCCACCCCGTATGTATCCTCAGCGTACTGTAACTACCTAACGTGGACATGGAGAGGAGAGGCGTACATGTCGGTTGCACTGCTGCCTCGAGATGTGATGGAAGGCAGACACGACTCGAGACGTTGCCAGATAATGCCATCAGTGCCACTGCCGGTGACTCCGTCGACTAAGCTCGGAGACTTTTCGCCTAGGCATGGCTCTACTCTGGCGTGATGGGGAACAGTCGAGGTGCGCCAGTGTTGGTCGCGAGTATGGCTACTTTGCCTGGTCCCAAAAATAGGAGGCCAGTCGCATGTTTCTTGACGTCGCAGCGGGTGCAGGCTCGGTGGCACGTAAAGGGACGTCTCCTGTGCAATCGTGCGCTTTCAGGGCTTACTCAAGGATCAACAGTGACATACGCCCCTAGGCCACAGATGAGAGGGCATCACGGGTAGAAAGCAAGGGAGAAGGAGGGGTTCTCCCCCCACCCGCCCGATGCCGCAAAAGCGTGCGGGTGCTGCATCCACTCACTGTAAACTTACATATTCGCACACCTCCAAAGCCGCCGGGGCACCCAACCTCGCATTTACTGCGACAACATTTTGTCCACTCCCTTCGCCGCCAGACGACGCCCTTCCTTCAACACGCATCGCAGCCGCCGCCCGCCACTCCTCGGTGCAGGGGCCCTTGGGCTCGTTCTGCCCCTCCATTCATCCCCCCTCCCCCTCCATCCGCCATGGCCTCCAACTCCGGCATCGTGAAAGACGACAACAGCGGTGAGCGCCACATTCCCGAGTCGCTCCGCGCCGATGGAAGCACCCGCAAGGCCATCAAGATCCGTCCCGGCTACCGTCCGCCCGAGGACGTCGAGGTGTACAAGAACCGCACCGCCGAGTCGTTTCGAGAGCGCGGCAGTAAGATGGGCATTCCCGGCGCGGCCGGCCTGCAGGACGAGCAGGGCTCCTTGGCAAGCAATAAGAACGCGAAGCGACGGGAGGCGCGCAAAAGGGCAAAGGCTGCGGCCGACGGTGATGGCGACGGCGCTCCCACGGAACAGGGCAAGCCAGATGCCCAGCCGCCCAAGACGGAAGAGATCGACCCGCACGTTGAGCGGGAGAAGAAAGCGCGCAATCTCAGGAAGAAGCTGAAACAGGCCAAAGATCTTCAAAGCAAGAAGGAGGGCGGCGAGACGCTGCTGCCGGAGCAGATTGCAAAGGTCATCAAGATCAACGAACTTATCCGCGAATTGAACGCTCTGGGTCTCGACGACGACCAGGAACAACCCAAGGCTGTGTCGGACGGGGCACGAGCCAACGGCGGGGGCGACTCCAAGGCCTGAGCCCGTTTACGCCGGAGGATGCATCGAGGTCGACGGTGCAAGAGCCGAGCTTGGAGACACGGCCTGCTCGATCACATTCGAAGAGGAGCGAGCATCTCGTACGGTTGCCGCCCTGCTAAAACTGGCCCGTTGTCAGGCGGGAGTTCCTTGACTCCAATCGCAGAGCTGACTTGCCTTCGAGGTTAATTGTGAAGTCTTGCCGCGACTGCGCAGTGGTCGATCCGAGATCCGAGCAAGAGATGTTTTGGAAATGGTGGGAGACTGTGCACGGCGCAACGAGCATTATACGGAGTTGGAGAGCTACTGGATCGACCTTGCACACGGCGGGGGTGAGTAATGAACATACAAGCCACCGGATAGAGGCCGTTCAGAGGATGTGGCCTTGTCTACAAACGATATAGAAGGGAGGCCAGCTAGGATACAGCATCTGAAGAGGCGAGCGAGCTACAAGAGAACATGGTACCCGTGCCACGCCCCACTTTATTTGGAATTCGCAAGCTCCCACCTCCTAAAGTTGGTGCTCACCACCAGTATCCCCACACCACCGGAATACCCAGAATTTCGACTCCCCGACTTCAGCATCCCTATATCTTAACCAATTCACGATCTCGTCGATAGCCGAAATGGAAGCACGTGTACAAAACGCTCTTCGATATATTGAAAATTTTCCAGTATCTTGCGCGAGCGGTCTAGCCAGCGCGACGCTCCTACCGTGGGGCCAAACTGGACTTCTCGCTTCTTAAAGCGTCACGGCTACTTCAAAAAGCGCCAAAAAAGGCTTCAAGCAGAGCGCCAAGTCTCCGAGAATCTTACACGAGTTAACCAGTATTTCCAGCATCTTCGGCAGGTTATCCAAGACAATGGTATACCTCCTGAGGATATCTGGAATATGGACGAGACTGGTTTTCGCATCGGGGTTGGAAAAGACCAGCTGATTGTGACAAAACGGAGGAGAGCTCATTATTTTGGCATTCCTGAGAATAGGGAATCCGCTACTGCGATCGAAGCTATCTCGGCGAATGGGGAGGTTGTTCCGGCTTTTTTGATACTCGCTGGCCAGATGCACATGGCTTCATGGTATCAAATACCTGAGCTAGATCCTGACACAGTTATTCGACCCACGCCTACTGGTTACTCAAACGACGTGATTAGTCTGGAGTGGCTCCAGCATTTTGACAAGCACTCGGAAAAAAGCTCAAGAAGCTCGAAGCGACTTCTAATTCTTGATGGTCATGGCTCTCACCATACCAGGCAGTTCATTGAATACTGCGACAACCACAATATTATTCCCTTCGGCATGCCGCCTAATCTCACGCATGCACTTCAGCCTTTGGACGTTGTCGTTTTCCAGCCCCTAAAGCACTATCACGCCAAGGCTTTAGATGTCATGGTTCGAGATGGCCTCGTCAACATAACCAAGCTTGAGTTTCTCTCCTGCATTCAACAAGTACGATTGCATGCTTTCAAGGAGAGTACTATACGCTCCGCATTTCGCAAGACAGGAATCTTCCCATTCAATCCACAAGTAGTACTTCAATGTTTGGAAGCTCGTCAAGCCACGACACCCACACCTCCTCCCAATTCAGGACCACACTCCTCACCTTTCGAGACACCATTGACTCTACGACAAATAAACAAGGTAGCGGACAAATTAGATCTCGTCCTTGAAGACGATAAAGCCTGGATCCCGACTTTCTCACGATCTCAGTCGATTTATTCGAGGATCGCTATCTCTGGCGACTGAGCTCGTGCAGACTAAAGGGACTTGGGACGAACCAAAATGGCGGAGCGGATCCAAAAACAACGTAAGGCTATGAAGAATATACAGTTACAATCAGGAGGAGTATTGTCAGTGGCCCAAGGACGGAAATGGTGCAACAAAGGGAGATGATCAGATTGCTAAAGCAAGGAAGGTAGTAGAAGACGCGGAGAAAAGGCGCATAACGCACGCAAGCGATGGTTTGAGGAAGCAGCAAAAGGCACGCCAATGGAGGGGTTCAGGAAGGTTAGAACGAGTGGAAGTACGCGATTCTGAGCGTGGTACGCGGTGGTTGAAGCGATTCTAGGTCGGGGAGTCGAAATTCTGGGTATTCCGGTGGTGTGGGGATACTGGTGGTGAGCACCAACTTTAGGAGGTGGGAGCTTGCGAATTCCAAATAAAGTGGGGCGTGGCACGGGTAGATAATCAAACCGCGGCATCATGGCAAAACATGGCGAATCCCTGGGTGTGTAGGGTAGGCTGAAATGAAGCTGGCAAGGCCGGCCGGCCTTTTGCCGGGCGCCGTGGCGCTTGGACCGCTGAGGTACTTTGTCCTGGGTGTTACCAAAGCGGCCACAGGCTCCAGCTCGTGAGGTAAGCTCCCCGTCTG
Source organism: Hirsutella rhossiliensis (assembly GCF_020360975.1). Classification (NCBI taxonomy): domain Eukaryota; kingdom Fungi; phylum Ascomycota; class Sordariomycetes; order Hypocreales; family Ophiocordycipitaceae; genus Hirsutella; species Hirsutella rhossiliensis. The sequence goes on along the minus strand of NW_025408687.1, from coordinate 613,828 downwards.
CCGCGCAGCATCTAGATACCTTACCACCACAGGTGAACAACTCTCGGCCGGCCGGTCCCCTTCCTCAGTCTCCTGCACCGACGCGCATTCTGTCCTCGTATACCATTCTGATCGATCAGCATAGTCAGACCAGCACACGACACACCGCGACCATGACGGCCGAGGAGGAGCGCCAAACCGCCCTTGATTCCTACCGAGCGAAGCTCATCGAGTCGCGCGAGTGGGAGGCCAAGCTCAAGAATCTCCGGTTAGAGATCAAAGACCTGCAGAAGGAGTTTGACAAGACCGAGGATAACATCAAGGCGCTTCAGAGCGTGGGTCAAATCATCGGCGAAGTCTTGAAGCAGTTGGACGAGGAGAGATGTGCGCACGACAGCCCCCATCGTCCTTGCCAGGCGGGCTCTCTCCCCATACCCCGTGGATGCTGACACCTCGTTGCAGTCATTGTAAAGGCGTCGTCCGGACCTCGATATGTAGTCGGTTGCCGATCCAAGGTGGACAGGGCCAAGCTGAAGCAGGGCACTCGTGTGGCTCTCGACATGACGACGCTCACCATTATGCGCATGCTGCCGCGCGAGGTCGATCCGCTGGTATACAACATGTCGCTCGAGGACCCGGGGCAGGTCAGCTTCGCGGGAATCGGCGGCCTCAACGACCAGATCCGGGAGCTCAGGGAAGTCATTGAGCTCCCCCTCAAGAACCCCGAGCTCTTCATGCGAGTGGGCATAAAGCCGCCCAAGGGCGTCTTGCTCTACGGCCCCCCCGGAACAGGCAAGACGCTCCTGGCGCGAGCGGTGGCCAGCAGCCTGGAGACAAACTTCCTCAAAGGTGAGAGGATGGCAGTGAAGCCGTGCCGGCGGGCAAGCAGCCTGGCTAATGTGGCATAGTGGTCTCTTCGGCCATCGTGGATAAGTACATTGGCGAGTCGGCGCGTCTGATTCGGGAGATGTTTGGCTATGCCAAGGAGCATGAGCCTTGCATCATCTTCATGGACGAGATTGACGCCATTGGCGGACGGCGGTTTTCCGAGGGCACCAGCGCGGACCGAGAGATTCAGCGCACCCTGATGGAGCTTCTCAATCAACTCGACGGCTTCGACTACTTGGGCAAAACGAAGATTATCATGGCGACGAACAGACCCGACACGCTGGACCCTGCGCTTCTCCGAGCCGGCCGTCTGGACCGCAAGCTCGAGATTCCGCTGCCGAATGAGGTTGGACGACTGGAAATCCTCAAGATTCATGCGCACAGCGTGGTGATTGACGGAGACTTGGACTTTGAGAGCGTCGTCAAGATGAGCGATGGGCTGAATGGGGCCGACTTGAGGAACGTGGTGACGGAAGCGTAAGTGCCCACGCCCCCTTGTAACAGCATGGAGCCGCAGTTGACACGCGAGCAGGGGCCTGTTTGCAATCAAGGACTACCGCGACTCGATCAACCAGGACGACTTCAACAAAGCCGTACGCAAGGTGGCTGAGGCGAAGAAGCTGGAGGGCAAGCTGGAGTATCAAAAGCTGTGACGCCGTTGAGCGGGATATGGGGAGAAGCAGCAGCATCGATACACAGCGACCATGGGAGACTGTATAATACTTGGTTTCGGGTCAGCCTGAGGAGACGGCCGGGGAATAGAACGGTATTGAGAACGCCAAGGTACCGAGCTACGCCCAGTTCCGAGGATGGGCTCGGATGCGTCGCGCATGTCGTGAAGCAGGACCGGGCAGGGACTCGAAGGCAATGTCTGCAAGGCATTTTTTGCACGTGGCATTGGGATTGGGCGAGGGCGGCGACACAGGCAGGCGAGGCTGAACGGTGAGGCTGAACGGTGAGGCTCCGCTCCGTGGAGGCATCGGCATCGGCTACGGTGGGCCATATCCATATCACGTTGCCAAAACTCGTATGTCATCTGCACGAGAACTGCATGATGGTCCGAGGAATGGTAGCGCGGCTGGCTGATGCGGTGAAATTCGAGAAGCCTTGGCTCGTATATGTACAGACAGTACAATGGAACGAGAGGCGCACATGAGTGGTGCATTGACGCGAAGCCAAGGCCGAGAGTGGACAGGGGAAAGGAATCCGAGGACTGTGCTATTCTTGGAAAGCGGAAAAAAAAAGGCAATCATTGAGGCTGTGTGGGAAAAAAAGGCTACTGGCGTGAGCGGGTATTACTGAGCGTGAAACGGAGACGGGGGAATTGGGGCTGTTGGGCACATTTACTTGACCCGACTTCTCTCCTCGGATACCTACGCGTGGGTGATGGGAGTGGTGGCTTTTTTTTTAACAGGCGAATATTTTAGCGCGCAGTACAGTACGAAGAAGCACCCGATGGACGTGGCAACTGGGGGAGCGAGAGGTGGTTCAAGGATAAAAAGAGGGTTGTGGTTATTATGGTTGAGGGAGGGAGGGATGGATGGATCCCTTCTCCGTGATGTAGCCAGGGGAGGATGAATCAGGAATACGAGTATTAATGACGTCGCGCAGAAAGGGCGTGTTGATCTCTTTCTCGTACTCTGTACGGAGTACACACTGTCGTAGTTACAGTACTGTGCCTCCTTACGAATACTGTACTTGGCATGTACATAGGTAGGCTACTATACTTACATGGCCGAGGAAAGCGTCGAGTGCTGTAAGTCAGTCCGGTCAGTCCTGTACAACGTGTTGCACGCGGTAACACGGGTGCAACCGACGAAAAGACGCGAGCCAGTCTGGCGTCACGGCGCTTGGAAGCTTCCATCAGCCCGTCAAGGTTCCCGGCCGGGAGGATTTTGCCATCCATGATGCACAAGCATATGCTGTTTATGCGGCGAGGCCGTGGTTGGACCGCGAGCCTCTAGGTATTTCAGGGGTAAAAGCCGACAACCAAAGTCAATGCTCAATGCCGGCGGCTCAGCCTCGCCGTCGTTTGCGAGTGTGTGCTGCCGCCTCCACACGACGATGACATGTTGTGATTGCTGGTACTCCGTGCCGTAGGTAGGTAAGTAGGTAGGTAGGTATGTATACAGTAGTACAGTGAAGGTCACCCGTTGCCATGACAAAAGGCGTCGTCCTCCACTCGCCCCTCTTCTCGTCTTCCGTTCCAATATGCATAGTTGCATACTCTGTCTGACCTGTTGTGCTCCAGCTGAAGGCGAGTTTGTTGATGCGCAAACCATCATGACTGCAGGGTGTCAATGCATCCACATCCCCGGGGGCCCTTGATTGCAGATCCAAGTTGGACACAAGCATTTTTCAAGCCTCGAGCTGTACGACGGAAATCATCCGCCAACAATCAACCATGCTCTGCCATATCTGCCAACAGAACCCCGCCTTGGCCCCTGAATGGACGAAACAAACTGGACGCCGACATCCTGACACAGCCGCCGCCGCCGCCGCCGCCGCCGCCGCCGCACACCATCCAGCTTTTGCCATTGACTTTTGCGACTTTTTCGGGGGCCGGGGGTATTAAGGCGTCCATCGACTGACTGTCTCTGGCTGATGCTCTCCTGAACACTGGTTACAGTACTGTACCTACCTATGTAGTCCGTAAACTCGGGGCAACTTGTACCCAAGACAAGTCTGCAAACTCAAAAACACACAAACCATTGCTTTACCAACACGTGTATTCGCATTGCGCTGTAGATCCTCTCTCCTCTGTCGCCCATTCACTGGCCCCGCCGCCGCAAATCCTGACGCCCGTCCGACCTTTCTTGGCCCCTTGGCTCCCCGCTGATATAGGCCCTTCTCCCCCTCTCCCCCTCTCCAGCAGGGGCGCCGGTGCTGCACTCCCTCGGGTGGCCTGAAGTGCTGGGGTACCGACCCAAGCGAGTACGGCCTACCGGTTGGGACCCGGGCGGTGCATGCGAGCTGAGGGTACCCCGTACTTTAGCTGGGAGACGCTGCATGTCTGTCCAAAGTACCCAGTACATACACTAACAACAAGCAAGCTGCACCTCCCCTCAGCCCCCTTCCCCTCCATGATAATAAAGCTGCCTCTTCCCTCTCACCCTCTCTCGACTTTTGCTCCCCTCGCCCTTCCACTTCCGCCCTCCCCATTCCCATCTACCTCCGTCGCATCTCTCGCTTTCCCTTCTCCCTACCAGGCCAGCCTCGACCTAATCCCTCCTAGTAAATACTTCTGCATCGTCTGAGGCCAAGGCATCGTCACCATGTGGTAAGTCGAGCTCTCCCATCCGACTTGCCCCCTCCTCCGTCACCGCCTCCACCCCGGCCTGTGGGTAGGTAGATTGGTTGAGCGCCGGGCAGAGTGCTTTGCCCCCCGAGAAACACCGTGTCTGGCAATGGAGGAAAGAGTTGTGTCTTTCTTTGGCTGACAATCACCCGTCTTCGCAGTGGCATTTTCGGATACATCAACTACTTGGTGGAGAAGGACCGCAAGTTTATCCTCGACACTCTGATCAACGGTGGGTTTCCCGACCCCGTATGCCAAGACCACGTGTCTGACGCCGCGCGTCAAAGGCCTCTCCCGTCTCGAGTACCGAGGATACGACTCGGCTGGCTTGGCCGTCGACGGCGACAAGAAGAATGAAGTCTTTGCTTTCAAGGAGGTCGGCAAGGTGGCCAAGCTGAGGAAGCTTATCGACGAGTCCAGCATCAACCTTAACAAGGTCTACGATTCCCATGCCGGCATTGCACACACCCGGTGGGCTACTCACGGGCCCCCCTCCACCACCAACTGCCACCCGCACCGGTAGGTTTCTACCCCTCCCCCAGACATGCGCTATCAATGCATGTTGCCTGCTTGGCCGCGGCTGATGACTTTGCAGGTCCGATCCCACCTGGGAGTTCACCGTTGTCCACAATGGCATCATCACCAACTACAAGGAGCTCAAGACGCTGCTCAGCAGCAAGGGCTTCAAGTTCGAGACGGAGACGGACACGGAGTGCATCGCAAAGTTGACAAAGTACATCCACGACCAGCACCCCCAGATTGGCTTCACCGATCTGGCAAAGGCCGTCATCACGGAGCTCGAGGGCGCCTACGGCCTGTTGATCAAGTCGGTTCACTACCCGCACGAGGTCATTGCTGCCCGCAAGGGCTCCCCTCTCGTCATTGGCGTCAAGACCCAACGCCGGATGAAGGTCGACTTTGTCGATGTCGAGTATGCCGATGACAACTCGGCCCTCTCAGCCGAAGCTGCCTCGCAGAACGTGGCCCTTAAGAAGAACGCCCCCGACTTCCTCGGCGCCAGCAACAGCCTGCTGGGGGCCCCCGACAAGTCGCTCCTCCACCGCTCTCAGTCGCGCGCCTTCATGACCGACGACGGCATGCCCATGCCCACCGAGTTCTTCCTCTCTTCCGACCCGTCTGCCATTGTGGAGCACACCAAAAAGGTCATGTACCTCGAGGACGACGACATTGCCCACATCCACGAGGGCTCCCTCAACATTCACCGCCTCCGCAAGGCCGACGGCAGCTCCAACGTGCGCACCATCCAGACGCTCGAGCTCGAGCTGCAGGAGATTATGAAGGGCAAGTTCGACCACTTCATGCAAAAGGAAATCTTCGAGCAGCCCGAGTCGGTCGTCAACACCATGCGTGGCCGTCTCGACATTGCCAACAAGACGGTCACTCTCGGCGGCCTGCGGTCGTACATCTCCACGATCCGCCGATGCCGTCGTATCATTTTCATTGCTTGCGGCACGAGCTACCACTCCTGTATGGCGGTGCGTGGTATCTTCGAAGAGCTTGCTGAAATCCCAATCTCGGTAGAGCTTGCCTCCGACTTCCTCGACAGGCAGGCTCCCGTCTTCCGCGACGACACGTGCGTCTTTGTCTCCCAGTCGGGCGAGACGGCCGACTCGCTCATGGCCCTGCGCTACTGCCTTGAGCGCGGAGCCTTGACCGTTGGCATCGTCAACGTCGTCGGCTCCTCCATCTCCCTGCTCACCCACTGCGGTGTCCACGTCAATGCCGGCCCCGAGATTGGCGTGGCCTCTACCAAGGCGTACACATCGCAATTCATCGCCATGGTCATGTTTGCGCTGTCGCTGAGCGAGGATCGCGCGTCCAAGAAGGCCCGTCGCGAGGAGATCATGGAGGGCCTGGCCAACGTGTCGGGTCAGATCAAACAAATCCTGGACCTGGACAAGCCCATCAAGGAGCTGTGCCAGAAGGTCTTCAAGAACCAAAAGTCTCTGCTGGTCCTTGGCCGAGGCAGCCAGTTCTCCACGGCGCTCGAGGGCGCGCTGAAGATCAAGGAAATTTCGTATCTTCACTGCGAGGCTGTCATGTCTGGCGAGCTCAAGCACGGCGTCCTGGCCCTGGTGGACGAGAATATGCCCATCATCATGATTCTGACTCGCGACGAGATTTTCAAGAAGTCCCTCAACGCCTACCAGCAGGGTATGTACATCTTTTTTGATCACGCTGTTTCCTCCAAGTGTCTGGATTTGGACTGACGAGATTCCCCAGTCATTGCGCGAGGTGGCAAGCCCATTGTCATTTGCAACTCTGGCGACGTCGAGTTCAAGGCCTCGGATGCCGAGAAGATCGAGATCCCGAAGACGGTCGACTGCCTCCAAGGTCTCCTCAACGTGCTACCCCTGCAGCTGATTGCCTACTGGCTTGCCGTCCTCGAGGGCCTCAACGTGGACTTCCCCCGCAACCTGGCCAAGTCGGTCACGGTCGAGTAAGGGGGACATGGCTGGGCCGGATGAGTCTTGCGTGTCCCGCTGGCGTGTCACCGGGACCCTGGCGTTTTGTTGGGGCAACCGGCGCGGTCTTTGCTGTTGTTTCGTGGGCACACATCGCTGCTATCATGGAGATATTCAACAGGAGTTGTCTGCACCTTTGCCCCGCCTTTTTCCTTTTTTATGAAAATGGGCGACTTACAGCATGCTAATGACGGGCGGGGGGCCCTGGAGGCACGGCGACTATTATCGTCGTGAGGTTCTGTCTAGATTGGTAGATCATGCTGGCCTGGCGGGCTCTCTAGTGTCTGACAAAGAAGTTGGGTATGCATTTCACGAGAGTTGAAGCACCAGACCATGGTCTCGGCGGTTGGATTTGTGACACGGGTAGATGGATGAATGATGAACATTGTCACCTCTATTGTTACAAGTCTTTGAGTGATTGTCCATGTCATGCCTTGCCAGTTGGTAACTACACCTTGATTGCTGGCCATGACGCCGATGCCGTCCGCCTTCGTCCTCGAACAGTAAACACAGGCCGCGACATGGTCACGGCTCCAGGGACGTCTCAGGCAGCCCGGCACCGCCCCTGTCCACGATGTCTATACACACAGCGGCCTCAGACCGTCTGGGTGCCGTAGCCCTTGATCCTGTCGGCAAAGGCCCAGCTCTGCTTCTCAAGGTGCTCGTCCGTCGACAGCTCGACACCGTCCTTTGTGACTATGGCGAGGGAGTACTTGTCCAAGCTTCTGGCGTCGCGGTAGAAGAGCACTTTCATGCACTCCTTGACGATGTCGATGGCCTCTTGGCGGGAGAGCTTGCGGGCGGCCTCCTCGTCGGGGGCGTGGCGGCGCATGATGGGCTGAGCAAGCATGGCCCCGAAGCCGGTGGCGAGGCTGGGGGACGAGTAGGTTGAGCCGAGGAGATCTGCGGCGGCGAGAAAGGGCTCGCCGGCGTCGTCGAGGCCGGCGACGAGCAGGTGGTTCCACAGGGGGTCAAACTTTGAGCGGCGGCGGTAGAGCAGCTTCGAGAGGTAGCGGTGGAGGTTCGCGGCCGAGAGGCGCGGGGTGGCGCCATCGGGGGAGGAGGAGGAGGAGGATTCGTAGGCCTCGGTGAGGGCGAGGTCGGTGAGGTGGCGGTCGAGGTACTGCATGTCGGAGACGTCGCCCGAGAAGCCGACGATGGAGGTGTTGGCGAAGGGGCGGAGGCGCTTGACGTCGGTGAAGCGGGCGAGGGAGCCGTACGAGGCTGGGGGGGGGGAGACGAGGCCCTGTCAGCTCTTCTTCTTCTTCTTCTTCTTCTTCTTCTTCTTCTTCTTCTTCTTCTTCTTCTTCTTCTTCTTCTTCTTCTTCTTCTTCTTCTTCTTCTTCTTCTTCTTCTTCTTCTTCTTACGAGCTCATAGTTCTTCTTCCTTTCCCTCTTTTCAATAGATTTGTGCTTTGTCAAGGAACGTACCTAAGTTATCGGCAGCCATGACGACGCCGTCCTTGAACTTGATGGCGACGACCGAGGTGCCCGTGACGATGGGTTGCTGGGTGGACTGCTTGGGGCCATTGGTCTGCATGTACGAGGCGTCGTATGCGCCGTAGACATCGTCTCTGGGCTACAGGTGCGTGCGAGTCAGCATTGAGGAGCAGGAGAGGAGAGAGAGCTCGCCATGGATGGATGGGTGGTGCGTACCCGGCCCCAGGCTTGCGGGCGATGATCCATGGCTGATATGTGGTGGCGGGGGAGGAGGAGGAGGATGGTCTCGATGGAAAGGAAGATGTCTGGATCCGGTCTGTGAGCTTTTCAATGAGGACTGGAGAGGGGTGGTTGTTGATGGTCTCGCGAGCTGGGATGCTCTGCTTGAGCTTCTGGTTACGTTGGCGCGGCCTTGCGGGAGCCTGCTCGGAGGAGGCGGTTACATAAGCACATAAGCGCGACGGTGATTGGGCCGAAGCTCGAGCTTGTGGCAGCTACCTGACGCTGTGTGGAGACGCGTGCGAGGAGTCGAGTAGTGGATACCTACACGACAAGGGCGGGCCAGCAAGCTCGAGGCATTCAAGTACCGGTACTTGGGCACGCCGCCCAATGCGTATGCCTGCGCTAAGTACAAACCAGGCCAGCAGCATGAGAAGGGAGGGGGAGGAGCAGCCCCGGCCCGCGTCATTTCGTAAACACCAGACGGCGCATCCTCCGTGTGTCCCCTCCCAACTCTGCCGCTGCCAATCCGACCGCGCGCAGTCGCACCCTTTCTTCCCGCCAGCCTCTGCATATTTCCTCACGCGAGAGGGGGATCAAGGAACCAAGCAGGAGAGGAAGGATCCATTCACGGTCCGCGCGTCGTCGTCGCCATGTTGACTTTCATCGGCCGGGCCGCCGCGCGCCGCGCGCTGGCCTCTGCGGCGCCGTCCAGGCTCGCCCTCGGCTCGTCGGCGGCTGTGCACGTGCGGAGGGGCTTCTCGGGGTCGGCGTGGGCGCGCGCCGCATCGGCTGCGACGGCCAAGAGGGCGGGCGCTGCGAAGACCAAGACGGCTAAACCAAAGGCCAAGGCGGCCAAGACGAGTGCGACAAAGGCCAAGAAGAAGGCGCCGGCAAAGAAGGAGAAGCCGGTCCTGAAGAAGAAGAAGGTGGTCAAGAAGAAGGCGGTCAAGAAACCCAAGAAGAAGACGCCGCCGACGCCCGAGCAAAAGGAAAAGGCCCAGGTGCGCGAGCTGAAGCGCATGGCATTGCTCAAGGGGCCCAAGATGCTGCCCGCCAATCCCTGGGCCATCTACGTGTCGCAGAACTTGCCCGCCGGTGATGAGCAGCTGGGGGAAAAGATCAAAAAGGTCCATGCCGACTATGAAGCTCTGTCGGCATCGGAGAAGGAGGTACGCCTCAATTGCCCTTCTCAGCCCGCAGGCCTGTGAGCTAACAGAGCATCTTCTGCAGCGCATGAACGCAACGGCGCAGGCCAACCAGGTGACCAACCAGCAAACGCGGCAGGCATGGATCGAGTCGTTCCCCTACGAGGTCGTCTACATGGCCAACCTGGCCCGCCGGCAACTGGCGCGCAAACTCAACAAGGGCCGCCTCTACCTCATCCACGACGAGCGCCAGCCCAAGCGCGCCAGCGGGCCCTACGGCCTCTTCATCAAGTCGCGCTACCGCGGCCTCAGCGACTCCGGCTCCACGCAGGACATCTTCCGCACAATGGCCACCGAGTGGAAGGCCCTCAGCGATGCCGACAAGAAGCCCTTCCAGGACATGGCCGCCGCCGAGGCCCGCAAGGCCACGGAGCAGTTCAAGGAGGCCCGCGTCGCGGGCAAGGCCTACTGGCAGGCGCAAAAGGCTCCCGCGGGCCGGATGTCCGAGTCCGCCTCATCGCCCTAGGCATACGGGGCGCACGGTTCATGACTTTGGCGGGGCCGGCGGAGAATCGGACGGCTGGCCTTTGGCTTTCTCCATTGATGCCTCGGAGCGAGGGATGGGCCGTCGGGGCTTGTGAGTTGGCTGGCTTTTTCGTCCCGCTGCCGTCTCCGAAAATGAGAATCAACGTTCGACGGAGCACGGCGGGGCGGCTCTGACGGGTTCTGTGCGATATAGAGGTTCAGTCTCCTTTGTCGCTGCTTTTCCTCTTCTTTGCTTCCCGGCGGGACACCTCGGAAAGGGGGTTTCTCCACGTCGGGCGGACCGTGTACGATCGTGTCAATGGCAGTGAAGAGAACATCTGGGAGTCTTTTTTCCCGGTCGTGTGATTACTGAATTAATCACGGAGGCATTGCTTGGCATCTTGGTTGTGTCTCTATTCCCCATTCCATCCGCCATTCATTATCAGCCGAGCTCGGCTTTCCTTGTCAAGCCAATGAAGGAAAGCCCAGCTCCGGAGACGTGTCCTGTTGGAAACGCCCCCCAATTATACAATATCCCTGACTGCCCCGAAGAGGGTTTCTAAGAGATGCAAAATTGGACCACCCAAGCAGATATCCAAGATGAAGACTTCCCTCCGGCAGCGCCGCCAAGAAACGCCAAAGCACTATGCATAGCCACGAAGAGGTATATATGTATATAGAGGTCGGCGCGGCATATCATAATCACAAGGGGTCAGGGGCGCCTCCCCCCCGAAGGCGCCACCTCGAGGGCAACCAGCCCGTCGGCGCCGTACCACGCGGCGCCTGTGGCCTTGACGTGCCTGCCGCTGGCAAGATACAGCAAGAGGTAAGTATGCTTGGCGACGCAGGCCCAGCAGTAGAGGCGGATCCAGGCGTGCCGCTGTTGCTGCTGAGACGCGGGGCTGCCGCGGCGGCACCAGACACCCCAGCCGGCGAGGCCGCTGCGCAGGTAGTTTGTCAGGAAGACCCACGTTTCGCGGCACGTCTGCGGCGGCCAGCCCGAGCAGTCGAGCAGCCAGTAGCCGCGCTCGAGGGGTTCGAGGGCGCGGCGCGGGGGCTCTGGGCGGTAGCGCGACGCCAGGTCGCGCGCCAGCTTGGCCAGCTTGTCCGAGACGAGGGTCGTGGGGTCGATGTGCGCAGTGTCGGCGGGGGGCGAGGGCGGTCTAATTTCCAGCGCGTCGTCGTCGTCGGCGGCGGCTGCGGCTGCGCAGTTGGCCATTGCCATGATCGGCCCGGCATCGCTGGTGCTGCGCACCAAGACCAGGGAGTCGCCTCCTCCATCCTCCGTCACCTTGGGCTTCTTGCACGGCGGTAGCGGCGGCGGCTCCGACTCTGCCCTGGACGGGGATGAGGCGGACTGGTGGCTGACGAAGCTGCTCGAGATGTGCGTCAGGTCCAACAAGGCCGAGGTAGCCAGCTCCTCGGCGGTGCGTTTGCTCCGCGGCGGCAGCGCGGGAAGGGCGAGGGGCGTCACGGGGATGACATGCCCGGCGGGCGAGCCATGCTGCTGCTGCGACGGAGCTTTGGGCGGCGGCGGCGGCTCGTACTGGCGGCTCGGAACCGGCAGAGACGAGGGGACGTCGATGACGTCAGCGTCGGGGCCCAGTGCTTGAGACGGCGGCGACGACGCAGCCGATGTCGGCGTGCCCGTGGAGCCGCGGGCGTTATTGTTGCTCAGGTAGCGCTGGAGGATCCGCGTGGGCGTGACAGTGAAGACGCCCGCGTCAGGCAGGGGATACGAGTCGCTGATCTGACTGGCGGGAGCGCGGAACGGTGACGGCGAGGGGGCCCGGCCGTCGTCGCCCTGGGAGGAGAGAGGCGCGCGCGCTGCGGAGGTTGGAGGCGGTCCCGGACGCACGAGGGGCCGGAGACGCGGCGAGGAGCGGTTGTCCCAGGCGCTTTGAAAGCTGAGGTCCTGCGACTCGGGGGCGCAAAAGACGCCATGTTGCTCCGGAGCGGACGAAAAAGCGGGCGGCGCCCCCCGAGACCGCGTCTGCGGAGGATCGCCCAGCGCACCTGGCCCGTCGGAGCTCTGCCGGAGCCGAGCGGACGAAGAGGGATCGTCTGGCGCCGCTGGCAGCGCGGTGCGAGCGGCGGGCTCAAAGGCGAGGTAGGCGCGCGCGAGGCCACGGTAGCGGCCATCATCGGCGGCGGTGCTGGGCGCGGCTACGTGGACGAGGATCTCGACGTGCCGCGGGGACTGGCCGGCCATTCCAAGACAAGACGCACTGGTGGTCGGGGGAGGGGCTGGTTCATGGCGACCGCGGGTGGGGAGAGAGCGGCGTGGAGGAAGCAGCAAGGAAGCGAGCCGAGTCGAGATGAGATGGAAAGGGGCTTGTTCGTGTGACGGCGAGTATATCCAAGAAAAGAGGGGTGGAGAGAGGAAGCTCGGCCAGCGCAGAGGAGTCTATGAAGATGGAGGACGTCGACGGCCCTGGTGAGGACTCGAGGAGCTGTTGTTGGTCATCATGTGACATGGGCCTGGAGAGCACCTATTTCCAAGTATGTGCAGTACCTCGAGCTTATTACCTAAGTATCTGTGCGTTACGGTAGCGGACAGAGGCGCCTCGTCAGTGAGACTTAGTGAGACGAGACGGTGCAGGACGCCGAATAATGTCTTCACCATGGCCGACGACGACCAAGTCTCCGTTAAACAAGATTAAATCACCGCGCCGTAGATTTATACGTGCATTCCTTTTCCCCGCAGTGGTCTCTGCTGGGGCCGAATATGCCGAACTCTGTGCCCGGCACGAAAGGATGTACCTGACTTGACTGGTGGTGTGCTCTAACTCAAAATTTCAGGTAATTACCGCCCGCTACGGTGGGCAGCCCGCAAATACCGCATCGCCAATCGCCTCGTCCCCTATCCCCGTCTTCCTCTCACACGCGTCGAGCCCTGAATCCCACCCGGCCAATTCACGCGCACGCAGACACCCATTCCCCGTCTCGCCCACCGCCCGCCTACGAACCTCCCCCCCGTGCGGCGCACCCGCGCAACCGCAATGGCGGCCCCCAGCAGCAACGAGGCCCAATCCTCGCCGCCGCCCCGGCGCCTGGGCCACGTCGTCGTCATCGGCGGCAACGGCTTCCTCGGCCACCACATAGTCGCCCAGGCGCTGAACCGAAGCAGCAGCAGCAGCAGTGGAAAGGCCTTCTCCTGGTCCGCCACGGCCGTCACCTCCATCGACCTCCGCTGCGACCGCAACCGCGTCCCCGGCGCCGCCTACCACGAGTGCGACATCGCCGACGCCCCCGCCCTCGCCGCCCTCGTCGCCCGCCTGCGCCCCGACGTCGTCGTCCACACCGCCAGCCCCGTCGCCAGCGGCGAGAGCGCCGTCGCCCGCGACCTGTACCGCCGCGTCAACGTCGACGGCACCCGCGCCGTCGTCGACGCCTGCCAGCAGCCCGCCGCCGCCGTAAAGGCCCTCGTCTACACCAGCTCTGCCAGCGTCATCAGCGATAATCGCTCTGACCTGCTCAATGCCGATGAGCGCTGGCCTGTCATTCGTGGCGAGCTGCAGCACGAGTACTACTCCGAGTCAAAGGTGCCCAACTCCGCCCCCCCCCCCTCCTCTATCCAAAAAGCGAAACCTGCCACGGTCTCTAACAACAAACGTCTAGGCCGCCGCAGAGGAAATCGTCCTCGAGGCAAACCGCCAGTCCCCCTCCAACCTGCTCACCACCTCCCTCCGCCCCGCCGGCATCTTCGGCGAGGGCGACGTCCAGACCCTCGCCGGCCTGCTGCGCGCCCAACGCGCCCGTCGCACAAACGTCCAGCTCGGCGACAACCTCAACATCTTCGACTTCACCTACGTCGGCAACGTCGCCCACGCCCACCTCCTCGC